>NW_027185130.1:0-10000 GCF_040668555.2 Bombus flavifrons
ATTTATGAATCCGAACGTGCCAAAACCATATAGGAGTATTAAGAATACAATGCTCTAACAGGTCTGATCATTATTTTAATGGGTTATCAGTCATTGTTTCACCGAACCGACTATGCGGAGCGATTTCTTATTAATAACATCCTCATTTATGAATCCGAACGTGCCAAAACCATATAGGAGTACTAAGAGTACACTGCTCTAACGAGTCCAATCGTTTTGGAATGGGTTGTCAGTCATAGTTTGACCGAACCGACTATGCCGGTGGGACTTAGTCGTGCACGAACTCACCGCTGAACCGACTATGCGGAACGATTTATTATTAATAACTTCCTCATTTATGAATCCGAACGTACCAAAACCATATAGGAGTACTAAGAATACACTGCTCTAACGAGTCTAATCGTTTTTGGAATGGGTTGTCAGTCATAGTTTGACCGAACCGACTATGCCGGTGGGACTTAGTCGTGCACGAACTCACCGCTGAACCGACTATGCGGAACGATTTATTATTAATAACATCCTCATTTATGAATCCGAACGTGCCAAAACCATATAGGAGTATTAAGAATACAATGCTCTAACAGGTCTGATCATTATTTTAATGGGTTATCAGTCATTGTTTCACCGAACCGACTATGCGGAGCGATTTCTTATTAATAACATCCTCATTTATGAATCCGAACGTGCCAAAACCATATAGGAGTACTAAGAGTACACTGCTCTAACGAGTCCAATCGTTTTTGGAATGGGTTGTCAGTCATAGTTTGACCGAACCGACTATGCCGGTGGGACTTAGTCGTGCACGAACTCACCGCTGAACCGACTATGCGGAACGATTTATTATTAATAACATCCTCATTTATGAATCCGAACGTGCCAAAACCATATAGGAGTATTAAGAATACAATGCTCTAACAGGTCTGATCATTATTTTAATGGGTTATCAGTCATTGTTTCACCGAACCGACTATGCGGAGCGATTTCTTATTAATAACATCCTCATTTATGAATCCGAACGTGCCAAAACCATATAGGAGTACTAAGAGTACACTGCTCTAACGAGTCCAATCGTTTTTGGAATGGGTTGTCAGTCATAGTTTGACCGAACCGACTATGCCGGTGGGACTTAGTCGTGCACGAACTCACCGCTGAACCGACTATGCGGAACGATTTATTATTAATAACTTCCTCATTTATGAATCCGAACGTGCCAAAACCATATAGGAGTACTAAGAATACAATGCTCTAACAGGTCTGATCATTATTTTAATGGGTTATCAGTCATTGTTTCACCGAACCGACTATGCGGAGCGATTTCTTATTAATAACATCCTCATTTATGAATCCGAACGTGCCAAAACCATATAGGAGTATTAAGAATACAATGCTCTAACAGGTCTGATCATTATTTTAATGGGTTATCAGTCATTGTTTCACCGAACCGACTATGCGGAACGATTTATTATTAATAACTTCCTCATTTATGAATCCGAACGTACCAAAACCATATAGGAGTACTAAGAATACAATGCTCTAACAGGTCTGATCATTATTTTAATGGGTTATCAGTCATCGTTTCACCGAACCGACTATGCGGAGCGGTTTTTTCTCAATTTCTACCGAAAAAAAAAATTTTTTATACACGAATTCATTTATCATCATTTTAAACGTGTTTTACAACTTTTTGGAAAATCGATTTTTTCACGCTAAGTTTTACCGCACTCTCGAATTGGCACGTTCGGATCGCGCGTTAGCATCGTAAGCGCCCGTGCGTAACGGCCGGCGTCGCCGACCATCCGGCCGGCCGTTCGGTATCTATATGGGAGACGACGGTCCGAACATACCGGACGATGGGGCAGCGTCGTTCTCCGCCAAAAGTTACCGCGGGTCAAAAAGACCCAATATACGTATAAGCGGAACTTTGGCAAGTACGAATAATCGTTGCTAAAATGCATCGATCTGACATAAACTAGAATTATGTTCAAAGTAAAATTAATGAAATTTTACACGAACTGAAGGTGTCCTAAGGCAAAATTTCTCTCGTACGAAAGACTAAGTATTTTTACTTCGATACTTTCGTACCATGAGAAATGATATGAAATGACAATTGGTGGTGCATGGAAATATGACGAACGACAACGTAAGTTGGGAAGTTCGTAAAATTTTTAAAGTAAAAATCGACTTTTGAAAAGTTGAGTAAAAATCGCACTTTTTCACTATAAGGTTCAGTGCGTAAGAGCCGGCGTCGCCGACCATTTGGACGGCCGTTCGGTATCTATATGGGAGACGACGGTCCGAACATACCGGACGATGGGGCAGCGTCGTTCTCCGCCATAAGTTACCGCGGGTCAAACAGACCCAATATACGTATAAGCGGAACTTTGGCAAGTACGAATAATCGTTGCTAAAATGCATCGATCTGACATAAACTAGAATTATGTTCAAAGTAAAATTAATGAAATTTTACACGAACTGTGAAGGTGTCCTAAGGCAAAATTTCTCTCGTACGAAAGACTAAGTATTTTTACTTCGATACTTTCGTACCATGAGAAATGATATGAAATGGCAATTGGTGGTGCATGGAAATATGACGAACGACAACGTAAGTTGGGAAGTTCGTAAAATTTTTAAAGTAAAAATCGACTTTTGAAAAGTTGAGCAAAAATCGCACTTTTTCACTATAAGGTTCAGTGCGTAAGAGCCGGCGTCGCCGACCATTTGGACGGCCGTTCGGTATCTATATGGGAGACGACGGTCCGAACATGCCGGACGATGGGGCAGCGTCGCTCTCCGCCAAATGTTACCGCGGGTTGAAAAGGACCCAAAGTGTGGTAAAAAGCAGAACTGTGGCGAATGACGAGAAGTAACTGATGTTAAAATACATCGAATAATACATGCTAAGATTACGTCCCCAAAATAAAGTTATATAAAATTTTGCAAAGCAAAATAGAGGTGTCCTAAGCAAAAATGTGTCTGCCGTATGGAAAAAAGGCAAAGTTTATAGAAATTTTTCTGGACTTCGGCACGAGACACACGAGATATATACTTAGATCGTACTAATAAAGAGAGAGGTGTTCTGAGGAAGGCCAGACACCTCTCGTACGAATGCGAGATACATGTTTATTTCGCGACTTCGTACAACTTTGTGAGAATTAAAGAACGAAGGTTGAGATATGCGACTCGCACAACAAGATGTGGACGACGAACATCTGCGAAAGCAACGAAACGCAAAGTTTCTAATACAAGAAGTGTCAGAAATATATGATCTCTCCGTGGTCTATCCTCAGTATCTATGTCCACGATGTTACAGTGGAACATTACGATTTGAGGAGAAAGGCCCCTAATAAAAGTGTTGGAGAGATCAAATTAATTATAAGTTTGAGAGTGTGAATGAGGTTTTAACATCACACTTATAAATTATATTATATTATAATATTAATATAATAAATAATAGTTGATTATATTATTAGACATAATAATATATATATTATATAGAGAGCGAAAGTGTGAAGAAAAGGGTGAAGAAGGGGGGGGAAAGGCAAGGAAAGTAAGTGAGAGGAGAGGAAAAAAAAATTTTTTTTTTGTTCCTCGTTCGCGCGAAGCGCGAAGAAAATTTTTTGAAAGCAATACGCCGTTGGACTTAGAAAAAAAATAGAAAGGCACGCGCGCGCGCGTAGAGAAAAAAATAAAGCCATGAGCGCCGGCGGACTTAAAAAAATAAATCTCATAACGCGGCTGAGACTTCGAAAATGCTAAGTACTACACGGTCGGATGTTAGAAAGACGGAAAGCAATACGCGGCCAGGACATTGAAAATGAGAAAGCAATACGCGGCCAGGACTTTGGAAATGAGAAAGCAATACGCGGCCAGGACTTTGGAAATGAGAAAGCAATACGCGGCCAGGACTTTGGAAATGAGAAAGCAATACGCGGCCAGGACTATGGAAATGAGAAAGCAATACGCGGCCAGGACTTTGGAAATGAGAAAGCAATACGCGGCCAGGACTTAGAAAATGTAAACGACGCACCGAACCGACTATGCGGAACGGAGTTTCGTCGATAACTCGAACAATTGCGCACCCGAACGTGCCAAACTGGTACAGGAATGCTAGAAATACGTTACTTTATCTATTCTAAGCATTAATTCAATAGGTTGTCAGTAGCCGATCCACCGAACCGACTATGCCCGGGGGACATAGTCGCGGTTGCGCTCCGTACCGAACCGACTAAGCGGAACGGAGTTTCGTCGATAATTTCTACCATTTTGAATTCGAACGTACAAAAACGTTATGGGGGGAAATAGAAATCCGTTACAGTATCGATTCTAAGTGTTTCTTCTATGCGTTGTCAGTCATCGGTTCACCGAACCGACTAAGCGGAACGGAATTTTATCGATAATATCTACAATAGTGGATCCGAACGTGCCAAAACGGTATAGGAATGCTAGAAATACGTTACTGCATCGATTCTGAGCATTAATTCAATAGGTTGTCAGTAGCCGATCCACCGAACCGACTATGCCGGGGGGACATAGTCGCGGTTGCGCTCCGTACCGAACCGACTAAGCGGAACGGAGTTTCGTCGATAATTTCTACCATTTTGAATTCGAACGTACAAAAACGTTATGGGGGGAAATAGAAATCCGTTACAGTATCGATTCTAAGTGTTTCTTCTATGCGTTGTCAGTCATCGGTTCACCGAACCGACTAAGCGGAACGGAATTTTATCGATAATATCTACAATAGTGGATCCGAACGTGCCAAAACGGTATAGGAATGCTAGAAATACGTTACTGCATCGATTCTGAGCATTAATTCAATAGGTTGTCAGTAGCCGATCCACTGAACCGACTATGCCGGGGGGACATAGTCGCGGTTGCGCTCCGTACCGAACCGACTAAGCGGAACGGAGTTTCGTCGATAATTTCTACCATTTTGAATTCGAACGTACAAAAACGTTATGGCGGTAATAGAAATCCGTTACAGTATCGATACTGAGTGATTTTTCTATGCGTTGTCGGTCATCGGTTCACCGAACCGACTAAGCGGAACGGAGTTTTGTCGATAATATGTACAATAGTGGATCCGAACGTGCCAAAACGGTATAGGAATGCTAGAAATACGTTACTGCATCGATTCTGAGCATTAATTCAATAGGTTGTCAGTAGCCGATCCACCGAACCGACTATGCCGGGGGGACATCGTCGCGGTTGCGCTCCGTACCGAACCGACTAAGCGGAACGGAGTTTCGTCGATAATTTCTACCATTTTGAATTCGAACGTACAAAAACGTTATGGCGGTAATAGAAATCTGTTACAGTATCGATACTGAGTGATTTTTCTATGCGTTGTCGGTCATCGGTTCACCGAACCGACTAAGCGGAACGGAGTTTTATCGATAATATCTACAATAGTGCATCCGAACGTGCCAAAACGGTATAGGGACACTAGAAATACGTTACTTTATCTATTCTAAGCAATAATTCAATAGGTTGTCAGTAGCCGATCCACCGAACCGACTATGCCGGAGGGACTTGGTCGCACTCGGACGGTCCACCGAACCGACTATGCGGAACAGAGTTTCGTGGATGATTTCTACGATATTGAATTCGGACGTACCAAAACGTTCTAGCGGCAATAGAAATCGGCTACGGCATCGATTCTAAGTGTTTTTTATATGCGTTGTCAGTCATCGGTTCACCGAACCGACTATGCGGAACGATGTTTCTCCGTTAATTTCGACATTTATGAATCCGAACGTGCCGAAACGGTATAGCGGTGCTAGATATACGTTACTTTATTGGTTTTGAGCAATTTTTATATAGGTTGTCAATCATCGTTTCACCGAACCGACAATGCGGAATGAAAAAATTTCGATAATTACGTTAATAATGAATCCGAACGTGCCAAAGTGGTATAAATGTTCTAGCAATACGTTATTCTATAGGTTTTGATCGTTTTTTATATATGTTGTCAGTCATCGTTTCACCGAACCGACTATGCCGGAAGGACTTGGTCGTGCTCGGACGGCCCACCGAACCGACTATGCGGAACGAAAAATTTTCAATAATTTTGTTATTTATTAATCCGAACGTGTCAAAGCGGTATAAATCTTCTAGTCATACGATATTCGATAGGTTTTAATCGTTTTTATTATAGGTTGTCAGTCATCGTTTCACCGAACCGACTATGCGGAATGAAAAATTTTCGATAATTTCGTTAATTATGTATCCGAAAGTGCCGAAACGGTATATCGGTGCTAGAAATACGTTACTTTATCGGTTATGAACAATTTTTATACAGGTTGTCAATCATCGTTTCACCGAACCGACTATGCGGAACGAATAATTCTCAATAATTTTGTTATTTATGAATCCGAACGTGCCAAAGTTGTATAAACGTTCTAGTAATACGTTATTCTATTGGTTTTAATCGTTCTTAGTATAGGTTGTCAGTCATCGTTTCACCGAACCGACTATGCCGGACGGACTTGGTCGTGCTCGGACGGCCCACCGAACCGACTATGCGGAACGAATAATTTTCAATAATTTTGTTATTTATGAATCCGAACGTGCAAAAATTGTATAAATGTTCCAGTAATACGTTATTCTATAGGTTTTAATCGTTTTTAATATAGGTTGTCAGTCATCGTTTCACCGAACCGACTATGCGGAACGAATAATTTTCAATAATTTTGTTATTTATGAATCCGAACGTGCAAAAATTGTATAAATGTTCCAGTAATACGTTATTCTATAGGTTTTAATCGTTTTTAATATAGGTTGTCAGTCATCGTTTCACCGAACCGACTATGCGGAACGAATAATTTTCAATAATTTTGTTATTTATGAATCCGAACGTGCAAAAATTGTATAAATGTTCCAGTAATACGTTATTCTATAGGTTTTAATCGTTTTTAATATAGGTTGTCAGTCATCGTTTCACCGAACCGACTATGCGGAACGAATAATTCTCAATAATTTTGTTATTTATGAATCCGAGCGTGCCGAGGTGGTAGAAATGTTCCAGTAATACGTTATTCTATAGGTTTTAATCGTTTTTAATATAGGTTGTCAGTCATCGTTTCACCGAACCGACTATGCCGGAAGGACTTGGTCCCGGTCGGACGGCCTACCGAACCGACTATGCGGAACGAAAAATTTTCAATAATTTTGTTATTTATGAATCCGAACGTGCCAAAATTGTATAAATGTTCTAGTGATACGTTATTCTATTGGTTTTAATCGTTTTTTATATAGGTTGTCAGTCATCGTTTCACCGAACCGACTATGCGGAACGAAAAATTTTGGATAATTTCGTTAATTATGAATCCGAACGTGCCAAAATGGTATAAATGTTCTAGTAGTGCGTTATTCTATACGTTTTAATCATTTTTAATATAGGTTGTCAGTCACCTTTTCACCGAACCGACTATGCGCAATGAAAAATTTTCGATAATTTCGTTAATTATGAATCCGAACGTGCCAAAATGGTATAAATGTTCTAGTGATACGTTATTCTATAGGTTTTAATCGTTTTTTATATAGGTTGTCAGTCGTCGATTCACCGAACCGACTATGCCGGAGGGACTTTGGTACGTTCGGACTCGGCACCGAACCGACTATGCGGAGAGATTTTTGCTCAATTTTTTGAAAAAATATAAATATTTTCTCGATTCTTGTATGTTATTTGGACGTATACTGTTATTTGTTACTCGTTTATTACGTTAGAAATTCGTTTGGTATTTATTTTGGCGAGAAAAGGAAAAAAAATTTTTTTTCGATTAATTTTGTCATTAAATTTCGTAAAATAATTGTTAAAACATCGTCCGTATACTTTTTAGCGTGTTTGACAACTTTTTGAAAAATCGATTTTTTCGCGCTAAGTTTTACCGCACTTTCGAATTGGCACGTTCGGATCGCGCGTTAGCATCGTAAGCGCCCGTGCGTAACGGCCGGCGTCGCCGACCATCCGGCCGGCCGTTCGGTACCTATAAGGAGACGTTCGGTCCGATCGTACCAGACGGAACAGAGTCGGGCGCGTGGCTATTCTATGACCTCGGTTGAGAACTAGTCCACCGCTCCTCGTGCGTAACTTCGTGTTGCCTCGACTGTTCGTGTTCTCGGTATCGATGCAGGATTTTCTCCACACTGCATTGTCGCGTGTCGGCGTCTAAGACCAAATGGCACATATGCGACGAACCTTTAACATGAGGCTGGTGACTCGTATGCACTTTGGTGTGTACGTTGTACTGACTCAAGCGGCACAGGCTACTAAAAATTAAAAAGGGATAGAATAAAACCGACCGTTCTAAAACGGGCCAAAAAAGGTTTTATAAAATTTATTTTAAAAATGAATTAGATAGTGGTGTTGAACGAACTTGTTCGTTACAACGCCTTCAGTCGAGAGGCTAAAAAATTTTGAAACGGAATATTTATTCCGAAATTCAGAAATGATATTACGTCCCCTTAATGTTTTGTGCGTCTCGAACGCCTAAATATTTTCTCGATGCGCGAGAAAACTTCTTCTTCGCGGAGAGTTTTTCGGTACGATGAAGTAAAATATTAAATAAATGCTTCACTATACGTACAGCGCAGAGATATTGAAACGAAATAATATGTAACTATGACTCGTAAAAACGGTTTCTGAAATGGAAACTTCTTCCAAAGTGAAGAGTTTTCGGTACGGGTGATTTCTCGATATTACATCGAGTTTTCGCTTATACGTACAAAAAATATTATTACGGTGTGTATCGTAACTATGACACGAAATTTTGAGAGAGAGAAAATAAAAATTTGGGTGGATTTGTAAGAATCGATGTGCCCAGCGCGAGCTAAAATTCTCTGTGTACGTGCTTGCTCCGATTTGTTTTTTTCGAACAGCATGTCCGTTGTACGCGCTATCACGGTACGTTCAGCACGCCACTTGTACGCGCTAACCTTTATCGGTGTGTCTTAAATAAAATACCAAAGAGAGTTGAAAGGAGAGAATAGAAGAGAGAGTTTGGAGGAACAAAAATTTAATATGACTGAAAAACACATGAGAGAAGAACCAAATAAAAAAAGGGAACGTTTAAGCTGATATTGGTTCATCACAAAAAAATGGTATTTATGAAAAAGGCGGAAAGAACACCGATATTGTGGAGGTTCAATACGGAGCGTGTGTGGTTTACGTGCTTATACCGTTTCGATGTAAAGCGTGAAAGCGGGTGTACGTGCTTCCAAAATTTCAACGGATACACACTTTCCGGCACGGAGAGAGTTTTAGCGGGATTTTCTTTTACGCGCTTCTTCGATATCCACGACGAAAAGAGAGACTAAAAACGGAGGTTTCGTATCGATATATGCCTAGCGCGAGCTACCTTTGTACGTGCTTCCTCTTGTTCGTTTTTCGAACAGCATGTCCGTTGTACGCGCTATCACGGTACGTTCAGCACGCCACTGTACGCGCTAACCTTTATCGGTGTGTCTTAAATAAAATACCAAAGAGAGTGAAAGGAGAGAGAATAGAGAGAGTTTGGAGGAACAACAATTTTTAATATGACTGAAACACATGAGAGGAGAGAGAAGAACCAAATAAAAAAGGAACGTTTAAGCTGATATTGGTTCATTGCAAAAAATGGTATTTATGAAAAAAGGCGAAAGAACACCGATATTGTGGAGGTTCAATACGAGCGAGCGTGTGTGGTTTACGTGCTTATACCGTTTCGATGCAAAGCGTGAAATGAAAAGCGGTGTTACGTGCTTCTAAAACTTTTCAACGAGAAATCTTTCTGGCACGAAAGGATTTGCATTTTTTTACGCGCTTTATCGATACAAAATAAGAGAAAGAGACCCCCGTGGAGGAACGAAACGTTTATATCGACACGGTTTCGATTCGTTTCGACGAACAGCATGTCCGCTGTACGCGCCATAGCGTATTGTCCAGCGTGATCCGCTATACGCGCTATTTCGGTGTTGTGTCGTTAAACGAAATATTGTATATCAAAGACTTATAATATAA
>NW_027185130.1:12500-17500 GCF_040668555.2 Bombus flavifrons
ACAAAGTTTGAAAGAGAGAAAACTCTATCACTACGTTGAGCTCTTGACATTAAAACACATGATACGCAAAGACACTAAACACATGATAATAATATATTCAGTACGTGCCAAAGAAAAACTTGACAAAATCTATGACTCTCGATATGAATACACGCAAAAACTGTGAAAAGCAGCCAAAAGTATATATGACTATAACACATGATACGCAAAAATGAGGATGAAAAGTGCAGCTCCTCGCGTATAATAAACAAATAATAAATATATTGGCCGTACACAACAAAAATGCGTATAAACGAGCCACGATAGATGATTGAGAGAGAAAGGGAGAGAAATATTTGGAGGTAGTAGCAAACAAACGAAAGAAAAAACAGATACCAAAAATGTTAAATGACAATTCGTCGTTACGGCAGTCGTGATGCGGAGAGATATTACGGTTACGTGTAGGAGGTCGCTTTGGTTCTCATCGTCGATACTCCCGTCCGTATTTCGTATCCGCCGACGCGTTTCGTACGAACAAGCGCTAACGTTAAATAAAGTTTAAAAAATGAGAGAGCAACGCCGTTTCATGTCGAACGCTGTAAATAGAAAGAACGAAAGTTTACCGACGAAAGAAAATCGAGAGTTTCCTCTCTATCTTCTCGGCTCTTCTTTCCGTAGCGTATAAGAAAGGTTTCGACTCTCCCGGGACGTCGTTTACTTCTTATTAACGGGTACCGCACGATCCTTCGATAAATACAAAAAGTCGTCGTAACAAGAATGTTCAACTTGAACACGAAGGAAAATCCCGAACATTCTCATATAAAAATATATCTATACATAAATGAATCTGTCGCGAATTTTACCGGCAGAAGGTTCGTTATGTAAAAAATGGATCGTATGCATGGTGTACCCGTTCGTTGCGACGTCTGAGTTAAAAGGAGGAGAGAATCGAAATTGTTAAATAGATACGCGCCAGGAAAGCGGAGAGATTTCGGAGAAGTAAGGAAGAGGTGAAGGTTATAAGAATCTCGAAATATTCTTATCGGACTTTCCTTTCTATAATTTTTATTCTTGATTCGTGTTGCGTACTCTCTCGACCCCGTGTGAAAACACGAGAGAGAATATAAAGAAATATTTTGGGACGTTTGGTAACGAAATGCATGGGTTTGCGAAAAAAAATTGTTAAATTTCTTGTTTTTTTTTTTTCGCCCGCTTCGTGAGAGACTCTCATTTTATTTTCTTTCTCTCTATAAATTTTGTCTTTGGACCAAAGGGAACACCCCCTTTTAGCCTCTCTCTATTTCGTGTTAAACGAGAAACGAAATTTAGAGTGTGACACGGAGGCTTTCACGCGGGGGGTGTCCGGGTAACCGATGGAAATCGAACCACGAAACCGCTTCGACGAACGAAGTCGCAACTTCACGAGAGTCCGCCTGCTTACGACGGACGATATGGTAACGTATCGCTTTACGGACCGGCTGAGAAGCGAAAACGATAGCGTAGTCTCCTTCGTTGGTAGACCGATCTGACGCCGGCCATGGAGTGTCCGTATTGAATCTCGCGATACCGCCAAGACGTCCAATATATGTAAGCAGCGAGCAGGAGACTCTGTGTTACGCGCGACAGCGCGTTTCGTATTTTCCACGGTTTTTGAATGACTTTACCACCCGGAACGGACTGAAAACTCGCCGCACGAAGAGAAATGCGTCACAGAGCGTTGTTTCATCGGCGGTTCTGTAGTTTTATACGGTCCTTTACCCGTCCATGGACGTTATCGTGTCGTCTTAATCATCAATCAGCTCGGGTAAATCTGTGAACAGAGCTATGACGGGACGACGTCCGAATACCGATACTCGATCTTGCGCTTGGATTGGAGTTAGTATTCTATGGACAATCGAACGAATTTATAAACCAGGTTAAATAAATCACGTACATACTGGTTTTCAGACGCTGAGTTGTTAAATATGAACAAAAATTTTTATACGATTACCCTGAACGGTGGATCACTTGGCTCGTGGGTCGATGAAGAACGCAGCTAATTGCGCGTCAACGTGTGAACTGCAGGACACATGAACATCGACATTTCGAACGCACATTGCGGTCCACGGATACAATTCCTGGACCACGCCTGGCTGAGGGTCGTTTATATAACTAAAGACTGCTTGCGTTTGCCTTTAGCAGCAAAAGGTTTTCTCTTCATTGTTAAATTTTTTTCGGTACCGCTCGTCGTTCGACTAGATAAAACGAAACTGTTAAACGCCGAAAAGTCGAACGTTTCGGAGCGGGATCCGATGGTCGAACGCGAGAGAGAGAACAACTTGCGAAATTGGCGAAAACGTACGAGCGATGGTTGGACATTTCGTCGGCGTTTGACGCGGAGAATGTTAAATGGAACGTTCGTGTCTCGCCCTCTCTTTGCTAGTGTTCATTTTTTTCACAGGCGACAGAAGAACATTTTCGTATATCTCGCAATTCTTAGTTTTTAGGATCTTCTCGGCGGAATGCGCTTATCTCGGCTTGCGTGAGTCGTGGTTTCTAGTTAAACCCCTAAAAGAGACCATATACGACCGCCCGTGAAAGAGCGCTCCCGAGTCGAAAACACCTAACTACAGAAGGATATTTAGACGAGAGAGAAAATGATTCTTCGCCCTGCGAGAGAATTGTTAGACACCAATTGAAGGAAGCAAGCCGAGAGTAGAGCGTGTTTACGGCGTTTCTCCGCGCTCCCGACGTTGTCTGAAATGATTGTCGAATTTTTTTTTCGACGGTGCGAAAGTTTATACAACGAGGGGAAAAGTTAAAAATAAACGTGCGACGGAAGCTCTTTCACGGTTAAATTATTACGAGATCGTAGCTTCGCCACGTTTTTTTTAACATTTACAAGCGCAGATCGCTTCGTTGTCGTTGATTAGAAGCGGAAGACCGCGCGATCCCAATACGGGTTCCGGTCGTCCAGTCCTCGAAGTGCATAATTGTGCCGGACGGACGTTGAAAAACCCGGACCGATCGAACGATAAACGCTTATTTGGTGATCGTCTTGCGAGAGTCTCCCTTCATTGTTGTTCGTGTGTTAAATTTCTTTTATCGAACAACGGTCGAACGCAAATGAACAATGACATTTACACCGAAGATCGATCTCGAAACGCTTTTGTTCCTCCTTTTGTGCGCTCGTGGTTTCATCGAACGATATATACACGACGAAGGTGTACCACGCACGTTAAAAATGGGATTTCTTTTTTCCTTTAACCCTTTATTCTCTGGACCATGATAAGTCACCGATGGTTTACATGGCTGTCTCTGGCATTCTCGCCCTTTTCTTGGGATTTTGCGTCGGAACGCGACAGCAAAAGAAAAAACGTATCGGACGATGCGTCTTTACGGTTTATCGACCGTCGAGTGTATATTCGAACGTAAATATGTTGTAACGGTATATGTATCCTTTAGGGGACAAAAGAAACATGAAACGATCGTGTGCGAGAGCGCGCCGAGGGTAAGAAGAAAAGGTGTCCGACCTTTATCTCCTCGTTGTCGTAGTCTCTCCTCGTCGTTTGTTTTAACGCGCCCTGGATAGATAAAAAGATATATCCGATTATAATATATACATATATACTCCGACGCGAGTCGAGAACAACCGGACGTCGTCGTCGTCGTTTTTTTTTTTTGTCGTTGTCCCGCCTGCCCGAATATGCGGCGTTTTAAGTGCCTTTTTTCTTTTGTCGAACAAAAGAGAGAGGAGACACCGAGCTTTCATTTTGGCTCGTACGTACCTTCGAGTAGTCGACGATATTGTGTTGATCCGAAAAGAGAAAAATAGTTGGTTATCGAACGATACAAGGAAAAAATCGAACGACATAATCCCTGTGCGTCGTTGGTATTAATATACCTTTCGTATTACGTGTCGAAACCCCGAAAAGAGCGTACAGTTTGTGGTATAACTTTGAAAAGAAATAATAAAATTTCGACGACCTCAGAGCAGGCGAGATTACCCGCTGAATTTAAGCATATTAATAAGCGGAGGAAAAGAAACTAACAAGGATTTCCTTAGTAGCGGCGAGCGAACAGGAATGAGCCCAGCACTGAATCCCGCGGTTAACGCCGCTGGGAAATGTAGTGTTCAGGAGGATCCGTTTATCCCGAGACATCGAATCGCGTCCAAGTCCATCTTGAATGGGGCCACTTACCCATAGAGGGTGCCAGGCCCGTAGCGACCGGTACGCGTCTCGGGTGGATCTCTCCTTAGAGTCGGGTTGCTTGAGAGTGCAGCCCTAAGTGGGTGGTAAACTCCATCTAAGGCTAAATATGACCACGAGACCGATAGCGAACAAGTACCGTGAGGGAAAGTTGAAAAGAACTTTGAAGAGAGAGTTCAAGAGTACGTGAAACCGTTCAGGGGTAAACCCGAGAAACCCAAAAGATCGAATGGGGAGATTCATCGTCAACGAAGCTGGCTCCCGTGTTGGTGCGATAGTGCCCCGGATGGTCCCGTTACGGCGGGTTTCCCATCGGCGTGGGCACACCACCCGCGGCGAATGTTCCGGCTATGTAGTCGTGCACTTCTCCCCTAGTAGAACGTCGCGACCCGTTGCGTGTCGGTCTAAGGCCCGAGGCGAAGACTGTCCGTCGCTTTTAGCGTACGATGACAGCCCCTTGGATGCCCGGCCGACTGCGCGACGGTACTCAGACGGTATCGGGCCGCAAAATTCTCGAACGCACTGCGTCCAGGACCGCCGCAAGCTCGTTCCAGTCTAGATACCGGATGTACGGACTTAGCGCCGTAACCGGGCCTGGCGGGCTGTTGGCAGGCGGAGTCCTTGGACTGGCCAAACTTTGAATTACCGGTCGGCGACGCTATTGCTTTGGGTACTCTCGGGACCCGTCTTGAAACACGGACCAAGGAGTCTAACATGTACGCGAGTCATTGGGATTTGATAAACCTAAAGGCGAAATGAAAGTGAAAGTCGTCCGTGAAGTCGACTAAGGGAGGATGGGCCTCGTTACGATTAGGCCTCGCACTCCCGGGG
>NW_027185130.1:22500-29717 GCF_040668555.2 Bombus flavifrons
GTTTGACCGAACCGACTATGCCGGTGGGACTTAGTCGTGCACGAACTCACCGCTGAACCGACTATGCGGAACGATTTATTATTAATAACTTCCTCATTTATGAATCCGAACGTACCAAAACCATATAGGAGTACTAAGAATACACTGCTCTAACGAGTCCAATCGTTTTTGGAATGGGTTGTCAGTCATAGTTTGACCGAACCGACTATGCCGGTGGGACTTAGTCGTGCACGAACTCACCGCTGAACCGACTATGCGGAACGATTTATTATTAATAACATCCTCATTTATGAATCCGAACGTGCCAAAACCATATAGGAGTATTAAGAATACAATGCTCTAACAGGTCTGATCATTATTTTAATGGGTTATCAGTCATTGTTTCACCGAACCGACTATGCGGAGCGATTTCTTATTAATAACATCCTCATTTATGAATCCGAACGTGCCAAAACCATATAGGAGTA
Organism: Bombus flavifrons; assembly: GCF_040668555.2. Taxonomy (NCBI): domain Eukaryota; kingdom Metazoa; phylum Arthropoda; class Insecta; order Hymenoptera; family Apidae; genus Bombus; species Bombus flavifrons. Next base: position 22,968 of record NW_027185130.1, read on the forward strand.
CTAAGAGTACACTGCTCTAACGAGTCCAATCGTTTTTGGAATGGGTTGTCAGTCATAGTTTGACCGAACCGACTATGCCGGTGGGACTTAGTCGTGCACGAACTCACCGCTGAACCGACTATGCGGAACGATTTATTATTAATAACTTCCTCATTTATGAATCCGAACGTACCAAAACCATATAGGAGTACTAAGAATACACTGCTCTAACGAGTCCAATCGTTTTTGGAATGGGTTGTCAGTCATAGTTTGACCGAACCGACTATGCCGGTGGGACTTAGTCGTGCACGAACTCACCGCTGAACCGACTATGCGGAACGATTTATTATTAATAACATCCTCATTTATGAATCCGAACGTGCCAAAACCATATAGGAGTATTAAGAATACAATGCTCTAACAGGTCTGATCATTATTTTAATGGGTTATCAGTCATTGTTTCACCGAACCGACTATGCGGAGCGATTTCTTATTAATAACATCCTCATTTATGAATCCGAACGTGCCAAAACCATATAGGAGTACTAAGAGTATACTGCTCTAACGAGTCCAATCGTTTTTGGAATGGGTTGTCAGTCATAGTTTGACCGAACCGACTATGCCGGTGGGACTTAGTCGTGCACGAACTCACCGCTGAACCGACTATGCGGAACGATTTATTATTAATAACATCCTCATTTATGAATCCGAACGTGCCAAAACCATATAGGAGTATTAAGAATACAATGCTCTAACAGGTCTGATCATTATTTTAATGGGTTATCAGTCATTGTTTCACCGAACCGACTATGCGGAGCGATTTCTTATTAATAACATCCTCATTTATGAATCCGAACGTGCCAAAACCATATAGGAGTACTAAGAGTACACTGCTCTAACGAGTCCAATCGTTTTTGGAATGGGTTGTCAGTCATAGTTTGACCGAACCGACTATGCCGGTGGGACTTAGTCGTGCACGAACTCACCGCTGAACCGACTATGCGGAACGATTTATTATTAATAACTTCCTCATTTATGAATCCGAACGTACCAAAACCATATAGGAGTACTAAGAATACACTGCTCTAACGAGTCCAATCGTTTTTGGAATGGGTTGTCAGTCATAGTTTGACCGAACCGACTATGCCGGTGGGACTTAGTCGTGCACGAACTCACCGCTGAACCGACTATGCGGAACGATTTATTATTAATAACATCCTCATTTATGAATCCGAACGTGCCAAAACCATATAGGAGTATTAAGAATACAATGCTCTAACAGGTCTGATCATTATTTTAATGGGTTATCAGTCATTGTTTCACCGAACCGACTATGCGGAGCGATTTCTTATTAATAACATCCTCATTTATGAATCCGAACGTGCCAAAACCATATAGGAGTACTAAGAGTACACTGCTCTAACGAGTCCAATCGTTTTTGGAATGGGTTGTCAGTCATAGTTTGACCGAACCGACTATGCCGGTGGGACTTAGTCGTGCACGAACTCACCGCTGAACCGACTATGCGGAACGATTTATTATTAATAACTTCCTCATTTATGAATCCGAACGTACCAAAACCATATAGGAGTACTAAGAATACACTGCTCTAACGAGTCCAATCGTTTTTGGAATGGGTTGTCAGTCATAGTTTGACCGAACCGACTATGCCGGTGGGACTTAGTCGTGCACGAACTCACCGCTGAACCGACTATGCGGAACGATTTATTATTAATAACATCCTCATTTATGAATCCGAACGTGCCAAAACCATATAGGAGTATTAAGAATACAATGCTCTAACAGGTCTGATCATTATTTTAATGGGTTATCAGTCATTGTTTCACCGAACCGACTATGCGGAGCGATTTCTTATTAATAACATCCTCATTTATGAATCCGAACGTGCCAAAACCATATAGGAGTACTAAGAGTACACTGCTCTAACGAGTCCAATCGTTTTTGGAATGGGTTGTCAGTCATAGTTTGACCGAACCGACTATGCCGGTGGGACTTAGTCGTGCACGAACTCACCGCTGAACCGACTATGCGGAACGATTTATTATTAATAACTTCCTCATTTATGAATCCGAACGTACCAAAACCATATAGGAGTACTAAGAATACACTGCTCTAACGAGTCCAATCGTTTTTGGAATGGGTTGTCAGTCATAGTTTGACCGAACCGACTATGCCGGTGGGACTTAGTCGTGCACGAACTCACCGCTGAACCGACTATGCGGAACGATTTATTATTAATAACATCCTCATTTATGAATCCGAACGTGCCAAAACCATATAGGAGTATTAAGAATACAATGCTCTAACAGGTCTGATCATTATTTTAATGGGTTATCAGTCATTGTTTCACCGAACCGACTATGCGGAGCGATTTCTTATTAATAACATCCTCATTTATGAATCCGAACGTGCCAAAACCATATAGGAGTACTAAGAGTACACTGCTCTAACGAGTCCAATCGTTTTTGGAATGGGTTGTCAGTCATAGTTTGACCGAACCGACTATGCCGGTGGGACTTAGTCGTGCACGAACTCACCGCTGAACCGACTATGCGGAACGATTTATTATTAATAACATCCTCATTTATGAATCCGAACGTGCCAAAACCATATAGGAGTATTAAGAATACAATGCTCTAACAGGTCTGATCATTATTTTAATGGGTTATCAGTCATTGTTTCACCGAACCGACTATGCGGAGCGATTTCTTATTAATAACATCCTCATTTATGAATCCGAACGTGCCAAAACCATATAGGAGTACTAAGAGTACACTGCTCTAACGAGTCCAATCGTTTTTGGAATGGGTTGTCAGTCATAGTTTGACCGAACCGACTATGCCGGTGGGACTTAGTCGTGCACGAACTCACCGCTGAACCGACTATGCGGAACGATTTATTATTAATAACTTCCTCATTTATGAATCCGAACGTGCCAAAACCATATAGGAGTACTAAGAATACAATGCTCTAACAGGTCTGATCATTATTTTAATGGGTTATCAGTCATTGTTTCACCGAACCGACTATGCGGAGCGATTTCTTATTAATAACATCCTCATTTATGAATCCGAACGTGCCAAAACCATATAGGAGTATTAAGAATACAATGCTCTAACAGGTCTGATCATTATTTTAATGGGTTATCAGTCATTGTTTCACCGAACCGACTATGCGGAACGATTTATTATTAATAACTTCCTCATTTATGAATCCGAACGTACCAAAACCATATAGGAGTACTAAGAATACAATGCTCTAACAGGTCTGATCATTATTTTAATGGGTTATCAGTCATCGTTTCACCGAACCGACTATGCGGAGCGGTTTTTTCTCAATTTCTACCGAAAAAAAAAATTTTTTATACACGAATTCATTTATCATCATTTTAAACGTGTTTTACAACTTTTTGGAAAATCGATTTTTTCACGCTAAGTTTTACCGCACTCTCGAATTGGCACGTTCGGATCGCGCGTTAGCATCGTAAGCGCCCGTGCGTAACGGCCGGCGTCGCCGACCATCCGGCCGGCCGTTCGGTATCTATATGGGAGACGACGGTCCGAACATACCGGACGATGGGGCAGCGTCGTTCTCCGCCAAAAGTTACCGCGGGTCAAAAAGACCCAATATACGTATAAGCGGAACTTTGGCAAGTACGAATAATCGTTGCTAAAATGCATCGATCTGACATAAACTAGAATTATGTTCAAAGTAAAATTAATGAAATTTTACACGAACTGAAGGTGTCCTAAGGCAAAATTTCTCTCGTACGAAAGACTAAGTATTTTTACTTCGATACTTTCGTACCATGAGAAATGATATGAAATGACAATTGGTGGTGCATGGAAATATGACGAACGACAACGTAAGTTGGGAAGTTCGTAAAATTTTTAAAGTAAAAATCGACTTTTGAAAAGTTGAGTAAAAATCGCACTTTTTCACTATAAGGTTCAGTGCGTAAGAGCCGGCGTCGCCGACCATTTGGACGGCCGTTCGGTATCTATATGGGAGACGACGGTCCGAACATACCGGACGATGGGGCAGCGTCGTTCTCCGCCATAAGTTACCGCGGGTCAAACAGACCCAATATACGTATAAGCGGAACTTTGGCAAGTACGAATAATCGTTGCTAAAATGCATCGATCTGACATAAACTAGAATTATGTTCAAAGTAAAATTAATGAAATTTTACACGAACTGTGAAGGTGTCCTAAGGCAAAATTTCTCTCGTACGAAAGACTAAGTATTTTTACTTCGATACTTTCGTACCATGAGAAATGATATGAAATGGCAATTGGTGGTGCATGGAAATATGACGAACGACAACGTAAGTTGGGAAGTTCGTAAAATTTTTAAAGTAAAAATCGACTTTTGAAAAGTTGAGCAAAAATCGCACTTTTTCACTATAAGGTTCAGTGCGTAAGAGCCGGCGTCGCCGACCATTTGGACGGCCGTTCGGTATCTATATGGGAGACGACGGTCCGAACATGCCGGACGATGGGGCAGCGTCGCTCTCCGCCAAATGTTACCGCGGGTTGAAAAGGACCCAAAGTGTGGTAAAAAGCAGAACTGTGGCGAATGACGAGAAGTAACTGATGTTAAAATACATCGAATAATACATGCTAAGATTACGTCCCCAAAATAAAGTTATATAAAATTTTGCAAAGCAAAATAGAGGTGTCCTAAGCAAAAATGTGTCTGCCGTATGGAAAAAAGGCAAAGTTTATAGAAATTTTTCTGGACTTCGGCACGAGACACACGAGATATATACTTAGATCGTACTAATAAAGAGAGAGGTGTTCTGAGGAAGGCCAGACACCTCTCGTACGAATGCGAGATACATGTTTATTTCGCGACTTCGTACAACTTTGTGAGAATTAAAGAACGAAGGTTGAGATATGCGACTCGCACAACAAGATGTGGACGACGAACATCTGCGAAAGCAACGAAACGCAAAGTTTCTAATACAAGAAGTGTCAGAAATATATGATCTCTCCGTGGTCTATCCTCAGTATCTATGTCCACGATGTTACAGTGGAACATTACGATTTGAGGAGAAAGGCCCCTAATAAAAGTGTTGGAGAGATCAAATTAATTATAAGTTTGAGAGTGTGAATGAGGTTTTAACATCACACTTATAAATTATATTATATTATAATATTAATATAATAAATAATAGTTGATTATATTATTAGACATAATAATATATATATTATATAGAGAGCGAAAGTGTGAAGAAAAGGGTGAAGAAGGGGGGGGAAAGGCAAGGAAAGTAAGTGAGAGGAGAGGAAAAAAAAATTTTTTTTTTGTTCCTCGTTCGCGCGAAGCGCGAAGAAAATTTTTTGAAAGCAATACGCCGTTGGACTTAGAAAAAAAATAGAAAGGCACGCGCGCGCGCGTAGAGAAAAAAATAAAGCCATGAGCGCCGGCGGACTTAAAAAAATAAATCTCATAACGCGGCTGAGACTTCGAAAATGCTAAGTACTACACGGTCGGATGTTAGAAAGACGGAAAGCAATACGCGGCCAGGACATTGAAAATGAGAAAGCAATACGCGGCCAGGACTTTGGAAATGAGAAAGCAATACGCGGCCAGGACTTTGGAAATGAGAAAGCAATACGCGGCCAGGACTTTGGAAATGAGAAAGCAATACGCGGCCAGGACTATGGAAATGAGAAAGCAATACGCGGCCAGGACTTTGGAAATGAGAAAGCAATACGCGGCCAGGACTTAGAAAATGTAAACGACGCACCGAACCGACTATGCGGAACGGAGTTTCGTCGATAACTCGAACAATTGCGCACCCGAACGTGCCAAACTGGTACAGGAATGCTAGAAATACGTTACTTTATCTATTCTAAGCATTAATTCAATAGGTTGTCAGTAGCCGATCCACCGAACCGACTATGCCCGGGGGACATAGTCGCGGTTGCGCTCCGTACCGAACCGACTAAGCGGAACGGAGTTTCGTCGATAATTTCTACCATTTTGAATTCGAACGTACAAAAACGTTATGGGGGGAAATAGAAATCCGTTACAGTATCGATTCTAAGTGTTTCTTCTATGCGTTGTCAGTCATCGGTTCACCGAACCGACTAAGCGGAACGGAATTTTATCGATAATATCTACAATAGTGGATCCGAACGTGCCAAAACGGTATAGGAATGCTAGAAATACGTTACTGCATCGATTCTGAGCATTAATTCAATAGGTTGTCAGTAGCCGATCCACCGAACCGACTATGCCGGGGGGACATAGTCGCGGTTGCGCTCCGTACCGAACCGACTAAGCGGAACGGAGTTTCGTCGATAATTTCTACCATTTTGAATTCGAACGTACAAAAACGTTATGGGGGGAAATAGAAATCCGTTACAGTATCGATTCTAAGTGTTTCTTCTATGCGTTGTCAGTCATCGGTTCACCGAACCGACTAAGCGGAACGGAATTTTATCGATAATATCTACAATAGTGGATCCGAACGTGCCAAAACGGTATAGGAATGCTAGAAATACGTTACTGCATCGATTCTGAGCATTAATTCAATAGGTTGTCAGTAGCCGATCCACTGAACCGACTATGCCGGGGGGACATAGTCGCGGTTGCGCTCCGTACCGAACCGACTAAGCGGAACGGAGTTTCGTCGATAATTTCTACCATTTTGAATTCGAACGTACAAAAACGTTATGGCGGTAATAGAAATCCGTTACAGTATCGATACTGAGTGATTTTTCTATGCGTTGTCGGTCATCG
>NW_027185131.1:0-29582 GCF_040668555.2 Bombus flavifrons
ACGTAATACTATATAACGTTATACGTTATATGGTGATACTATATAACGTTATAACGTAATACTATATAACGTGATACGTTATATGGTAATACTATATAACGTTATACGTCATAACGTAATACTATATAACGTTATACGTTATAACGTAATACTATATAACGTTACACGTTATAACGTAATACTATATAAAGATATACGTTACATGGTGATACTATATAACGTTATACGTTACATGGTGATACTATATAACGTTATACGTTACATGGTGATACTATATAACGTTATACGTTACATGGTGATACTATATAACGTTATACGTTACATGGTGATACTATATAACGTTATAACGTAATAGTATATAACGTTATACGTTATACCGTAATACTATATAACGTTATACGTGATATGGTAATACTATATAACGTTAAACGTTATAACGTAATACTATATAACGTTATACGTTATAACATAATACTATATAACGTTATACGTTATAACGTGATACTATATAACGTTATACGTTATATGGTAATACTGTATAACGTTATACGTTATATGGTAATACTATATAACGTTATACGTCATATGGTAATACTATATAACGTTATACGTTATAACGTCATACTATATAACGTTATACATTATAACGTAATACTATATAACGTTATACGTTACATGGTGATACTATATAACGTTATACGTTACATGGTGATACTATATAACGTTATACGTTACATGGTGATACTATATAACGTTATACGTTATAACGTAATACTATATAATGTTATACGTTATAAGGTGATACTATATAACGTTATACGTTATAACGTAATACTATATAACGTTATCCGTTATAACGTAATACTATGTAACGTTATCCGTTATAACGTAATACTATATAACGTCATCCGTTATAACGTAATACTATGTAACGTTATCCGTTATAACGTAATACTATGTAACGTTATACCTTATAACGTAATACTATATAACGTTATACCTTATAACGTAATACTATATAACGTTATACGTTATAACGTAATACTATACAACGTTATACGTTATAACGTAATACTATATAACGTTATACGTTATAACGTAATACCATATAATGTTATACGTTATAACGTAATACTATATAACGTTATACGTTATAACGTAATACTATACAACGTTATACGTTATAACGTAATACTATATAACGTTATACGTTATAACGTAATACCATATAATGTTATACGTTATAACGTAATACTATATAACGTTATACGTTATAACGTAATACCATATAATGTTATACGTTATAACGTAATACTATATAACGTTATACGTTATAACGTAATACTATATAACGTTATAACGTAATACTATATAACGTTATAACGTAATACTATATAACGTTATACGTTATATGGTAATACCAAATAACGTTATACGTTGTAACGTAATACTATATAACGTTATACGTTATAACGTAATACTATATAAAGTTATACGTTATAACGTAATACTATATAACGTTATACGTTATACGTTATAACGTAATACTATATAACGTTATACGTTATAACGTATTACTATATAACGTTATACGTTACACGGTGATACTATATAACGTTATAACGTAATAGTATATAACGTTATACGTTATACCGTAATACTATATAACGTTATACGTTATAACGTAATACTATATAACGTTATACGTTATAACGTAATACTATATAACGGAATACGTTATAACGTAATACTATATAACGTTATACGTTATAACGTAATACCATATAATGTTATACGTTATAACGTAATACTATATAACGTTATACGTTATAACGTAATACCATATAATGTTATACGTTATAACGTAATACTATATAACGTTATACGTTATAACGTAATACTATATAACGTTATACGTTATAACGTAATACTATATAACGTTATACGTTATAACGTAACACTATATAACGTCATACGTTATAACGTAATACTATATAACGTTATACGTTATATGGTGATACTATATAACGTTATAACGTAATACTATATAACGTGATACGTTATATGGTGATACTATATAACGTTATACGTCATAACGTAATACTATATAACGTTATACGTTATAACGTAATACTATATAACGTTATACGTTATAACGTAATACTATATAAAGATATACGTTACATGGTGATACTATATAACGTTATACGTTACATGGTGATACTATATAACGTTATACGTTACATGGTGATACTATATAACGTTATACGTTATAACGTAATACTATATAACGTTATACGTTACATGGTGATACTATATAACGTTATAACGTAATAGTATATAACGTTATACGTTATACCGTAATACTATATAACGTTATACGTGATATGGTAATACTATATAACGTTAAACGTTATAACGTAATACTATATAACGTTATACGTTATAACGTAATACTATATAAAGTTATACGTTATAACGTGATACTATATAACGTTATACGTTATATGGTAATACTATATAACGTTATACGTTATATGGTAATACTATATAACGTTATACGTCATATGGTAATACTATATAACGTTATACGTTATAACGTCATACTATATAACGTTATACGTTATAACGTAATACTATATAACGTTATACGTTACATGGTGATACTATATAACGTTATACGTTACATGGTGATACTATATAACGTTATACGTTACATGGTGATACTATATAGCGTTATACGTTATAACGTAATACTATATAATGTTATACGTTATAAGGTAATACTATATAACGTTATACGTTATACCGTAATACTAAATAACGTTATACGTTATAACGTAATACTATATAACGTTATACGTTATAACGTAATACTATATAACGTTATACGTTATAACGTAATACTATATAACGTTATACGTTATACGTTATAACGTAATACTATATAACGTTATACGTTATAACGTATTACTATATAACGTTATACGTTACACGGTGATACTATATAACGTTATAACGTAATAGTATATAACGTTATACGTTATACCGTAATACTATATAACGTTATACGTTATAACGTAATACTATATAACGTTATCCGTTATAACGTAATACTATGTAACGTTATCCGTTATAACGTAATACTATGTAACGTTATACGTTATATCGTAATACTATATAACGTTATACGTTATAACGTAATACTATATAACGTTATACGTTATAACGTAATACTATATAACGTTATACGTTATAACGTAATACTATATAACGTTATACGTTAATACGTAATACTATATAACGTTATACGTTATACGTTATAACGTAATGCTATATAACGTTATACGTTATAACGTAATACTATATAACGTTATACGTTATAACGTAATACTATATAACGTTAAACGTTATAACGTAATGCTATATAACGTTATACGTTATACGTTATAACGTAATATTATATAACGTTATACGTTATAACGTAATACTATATAACGTTATACGTTACATGGTGATACTATATAACGTTATAACGTAATAGTATATAACGTTATACGTTATACCGTAATACTATATAACGTTATACGTGATATGGTAATACTATATAACGTTAAACGTTATAACGTAATACTATATAACGTTATACGTTATAACGTAATACTATATAACGTTATACGTTATAACGTAATACTATATAACGTTATACGTTATAACGTAATACTACATAACGTTATACGTTATATGGTAATACTAAATAACGTTATACGTTATAACGTAATACTATATAACGTTATACGTTACAACGTAATACTATATAACGTTATACGTTATAAAGTAATACTATATAACGTTATACGTTATAACGTAACACTATATAACGTCATACGTTATAACGTAATACTATATAACGTTATACGTTATATGGTGATACTATATAACGTTATAACGTAATACTATATAACGTGATACGTTATATGGTAATACTATATAACGTTATACGTCATAACGTAATACTATATAACGTTATACGTTATAACGTAATACTATATAACGTTATACTTTATAAGGTAATACTATATAACGTTATACGTTATATGGTAATACTATATAACGTTATACGTTATATGGTAATACTATATAACGTTATACGTTATAACGTCATACTATATAACGTTATACGTTATAACGTAATACTATATAACGTTATACGTTACATGGTGATACTATATAACGTTATACGTTACATGGTGATACTATATAACGTTATACGTTACATGGTGATACTATATAACGTTATACGTTACATGGTGATACTATATAACGTTATACGTTATAACGTAATACTATATAATGTTATACGTTATAACGTAATACTATATAACGTTATACGTTATACCGTAATACTATATAACGTTAAACGTTATAACGTAATACTATATAACGTTATACGTTATAACGTAATACTATATAACGTTATCCGTTATAACGTAATACTATGTAACGTTATCCGTTATAACGTAATACTATGTAACGTTATACCTTATAACGTAATACTATATAACGTTATACCTTATAACGTAATACTATATAACGTTATACGTTATAACGTAATACTATATAACGTTATACGTTATAACGTAATACTATATAACGTTATACGTTATAACGTAATACCATATAATGTTATACGTTATAACGTAATACTATATAACGTTATACGTTATAACGTAATACCATATAATGTTATACGTTATAACGTAATACTATATAACGTTATACGTTATAACGTAATACTATATAAAGTTATAACGTAATACTATATAACGTTATAACGTAATACTATATAACGTTATACGTTATATGGTAATACTAAATAACGTTATACGTTATAACGTAATACTATATAACGTTATACGTTATATGGTAATACCAAATAACGTTATACGTTATAACGTAATACTATATAACGTTATACGTTATAACGTAATACTATATAACGTTATACGTTATAACGTTATACTATATAACGTTATACGTTATACGTTATAACGTAATACTATATAACGTTATACGTTATAACGTATTACTATATAACGTTATACGTTACATGGTGATACTATATAACGTTATAACGTAATAGTATATAACGCTATACGTTATACCGTAATACTATATAACGTTATACGTGATATGGTAATACTATATAACGTTATACGTTATAACGTAATACTATATAACGTTATACGTTATAACGTAATACCATATAATGTTATACGTTATAACGTAATACTATATAACGTTATACGTTACATGGTGATACTATATAACGTTATAACGTAATAGTATATAACGTTATACGTTATACCGTAATACTATATAACGTTATACGTTATAACGTAATACTATATAACGTTATCCGTTATAACGTAATACTATGTAACGTTATCCGTTATAACGTAATACTATGTAACGTTATACCTTATAACGTAATACTATATAACGTTATACGTTATAACGTAATACTATATAACGGAATACGTTATAACGTAATACTATATAACGTTATACGTTATAACGTAATACCATATAATGTTATACGTTATAACGTAATACTATATAATGTTATACGTTATAACGTAATACCATATAATGTTATACGTTATAACGTAATACTATATAACGTTATACGTTACAACGTAATACTATATAACGTTATACGTTATAACGTAATACTATATAACGTTATACGTTATAACGTAACACTATATAACGTCATACGTTATAACGTAATACTATATAACGTTATACGTTATATGGTGATACTATATAACGTTATAACGTAATACTATATAACGTGATACGTTATATGGTAATACTATATAACGTTATACGTCATAACGTAATACTATATAACGTTATACGTTATAACGTAATACTATATAACGTTATACGTTATAACGTAATACTATATAAAGATATACGTTACATGGTGATACTATATAACGTTATAACGTAATACTATATAACGTTATACGTTATATGGTGATACTATATAACGTTATACGTTATATGGTAATACTATATAACGTTATACGTTGTAACGTAATACTATATAACGTTATACGTTATAACGTAATACAATATAACGTTATACGTTACATGGTGATACTATATAACGTTATACGTTACATGGTGATACTATATAACGTTATAACGTAATAGTATATAACGTTATACGTTATACCGTAATACTACATAACGTTATACGTTATAACGTAATACCATATAATGTTATACGTTATAACGTAATACTATATAACGTTATACGTTATATGGTAATACCAAATAACGTTATACGTTATAACGTAATACTATATAACGTTATACGTTATAACGTAATACTATATAACGTTATACGTTATAACGTAATACTATATAACGTTATACGTTATACGTTATAACGTAATACTATATAACGTTATACGTTATAACGTATTACTATATAACGTTATACGTTACATGGTGATACTATATAACGTTATAACGTAATAGTATATAACGTTATACGTTATACCGTAATACTATATAACGTTATACGTGATATGGTAATACTATATAACGTTATACGTTATAACGTAATACTATATAACGTTATACGTTATAACGTAATACTATATAACGTTATACGTTATATGGTAATACTATATAACGTTATACGTCATAACGTAATACTATATAACGTTATACGTTATAACGTAATACTATATAACGTTATACGTTATAACGTAATACTATATAACGTTATACGTTATAACGTAATACTATATAACGTTATACGTTATAACGTAATACTATATAACGTTATACGTTATAACGTAATACCATATAATGTTATACGTTATAACGTAATACTATATAACGTTATACGTTATAACGTAATACTATATAACGTTATACCTTATAACGTAATACTATATAACGTTATACGTTATAACGTAATACTATATAACGTTATACGTTATAACGTAATACTATATAACGTTATACGTTATAACGTAATACCATATAATGTTATACGTTATACGTTATAACGTAATACTATATAACGTTATACGTTATAACGTATTACTATATAACGTTATACGTTACATGGTGATACTATATAACGTTATAACGTAATAGTATATAACGTTATACGTTACATGGTGATACTATATAACGTTATAACGTAATAGTATATAACGTTAAACGTTATAACGTAATACTATATAACGTTATACGTTATAACGTAATACTATATAACGTTATCCGTTATAACGTAATACTATGTAACGTTATCCGTTATAACGTAATACTATGTAACGTTATACCTTATAACGTAATACTATATAACGTTATACCTTATAACGTAATACTATATAACGTTATACGTTATAACGTAATACTATATAACGTTATACGTTATAACGTAATACTATATAACGTTATACGTTATAACGTAATACCATATAATGTTATACGTTATAACGTAATACTATATAACGTTATACGTTATAACGTAATACCATATAATGTTATACGTTATAACGTAATACTATATAACGTTATACGTTATAACGTAATACTATATAAAGTTATAACGTAATACTATATAACGTTATAACGTAATACTATATAACGTTATACGTTATATGGTAATACTAAATAACGTTATACGTTATAACGTAATACTATATAACGTTATACGTTATATGGTAATACCAAATAACGTTATACGTTATAACGTAATACTATATAACGTTATACGTTATAACGTAATACTATATAACGTTATACGTTATAACGTTATACTATATAACGTTATACGTTATACGTTATAACGTAATACTATATAACGTTATACGTTATAACGTATTACTATATAACGTTATACGTTACATGGTGATACTATATAACGTTATAACGTAATAGTATATAACGTTATACGTTATACCGTAATACTATATAACGTTATACGTGATATGGTAATACTATATAACGTTATACGTTATAACGTAATACTATATAACGTTATACGTTATAACGTAATACCATATAATGTTATACGTTATAACGTAATACTATATAACGTTATACGTTACATGGTGATACTATATAACGTTATAACGTAATAGTATATAACGTTATACGTTATACCGTAATACTATATAACGTTATACGTTATAACGTAATACTATATAACGTTATCCGTTATAACGTAATACTATGTAACGTTATCCGTTATAACGTAATACTATGTAACGTTATACCTTATAACGTAATACTATATAACGTTATACGTTATAACGTAATACTATATAACGGAATACGTTATAACGTAATACTATATAACGTTATACGTTATAACGTAATACCATATGTTATACGTTATAACGTAATACTATATAATGTTATACGTTATAACGTAATACCATATAATGTTATACGTTATAACGTAATACTATATAACGTTATACGTTATAACGTAATACTATATAACGTTATACGTTATAACGTAATACTATATAACGTTATACGTTATAACGTAACACTATATAACGTCATACGTTATAACGTAATACTATATAACGTTATACGTTATATGGTGATACTATATAACGTTATAACGTAATACTATATAACGTGATACGTTGTATGGTAATACTATATAACGTTATACGTCATAACGTAATACTATATAACGTTATACGTTATAACGTAATACTATATAACGTTATACGTTATAACGTAATACTATATAAAGATATACGTTACATGGTGATACTATATAACGTTATAACGTAATACTATATAACGTTATACGTTATATGGTGATACTATATAACGTTATACGTTATATGGTAATACTATATAACGTTATACGTTGTAACGTAATACTATATAACGTTATACGTTATAACGTAATACAATATAACGTTATACGTTACATGGTGATACTATATAACGTTATACGTTACATGGTGATACTATATAACGTTATAACGTAATAGTATATAACGTTATACGTTATACCGTAATACTACATAACGTTATACGTTATAACGTAATACCATATAATGTTATACGTTATAACGTAATACTATATAACGTTATACGTTATATGGTAATACCAAATAACGTTATACGTTATAACGTAATACTATATAACGTTATACGTTATAACGTAATACTATATAACGTTATACGTTATAACGTAATACTATATAACGTTATACGTTATACGTTATAACGTAATACTATATAACGTTATACGTTATAACGTATTACTATATAACGTTATACGTTACATGGTGATACTATATAACGTTATAACGTAATAGTATATAACGTTATACGTTATACCGTAATACTATATAACTTTATACGTGATATGGTAATACTATATAACGTTAAACGTTATAACGTAATACTATATAACGTTATACGTTATAACGTAATACTATATAACGTTATACGTTATAACGTAATACTATATAACGTTATACGATATAACGTAATACTATATAACGTTATACGTTATATGGTGATACTATATATCGTTATAACGTAATACTGTATAACGTTATACGTTATATGGTAATACTATATAACGTTATACGTCATAACGTAATACTACATAACGTTATACGTTATAACGTAATACTATATAACGTTATACGTTACATGGTGATACTATATAACGTTATAACGTAATAGTATATAACGTTATACGTTATACCGTAATACTATATAACTTTATACGTGATATGGTAATACTATATAACGTTAAACGTTATAACGTAATACTATATAACGTTATACGTTATAACGTAATACTATATAACGTTATACGTTATAACGTAATACTATATAACGTTATACGTTATAACGTAATACTATATAACGTTATACGTTATATGGTAATACTAAATAACGTTATACGTTATAACGTAATACTATATAACGTTATACGTTGTAACGTAATACTATATAACGTTATACGTTATAACGTAATACTATATAACGTTATACGTTATATGGTAATACTATATAACATTATACGTTATATGGTAATACTATTTAACGTTATACGTTATAACGTCATACTATATAACGTTATACGTTATACCGTAATACTATATAACGTTAAACGTTATAACGTAATACTATATAACGTTATACGTTATAACGTAATACTATATAACGTTATCCGTTATAACGTAATACTATGTAACGTTATCCGTTATAACGTAATACTATGTAACGTTATACCTTATAACGTAATACTATATAACGTTATACCTTATAACGTAATACTATATAACGTTATACGTTATAACGTAATACTATATAACGTTATACGTTATAACGTAATACTATATAACGTTATACGTTATAACGTAATACCATATAATGTTATACGTTATAACGTAATACTATATAACGTTATACGTTATAACGTAATACCATATAATGTTATACGTTATAACGTAATACTATATAACGTTATACGTTATAACGTAATACTATATAAAGTTATAACGTAATACTATATAACGTTATAACGTAATACTATATAACGTTATACGTTATATGGTAATACTAAATAACGTTATACGTTATAACGTAATACTATATAACGTTATACGTTATATGGTAATACCAAATAACGTTATACGTTATAACGTAATACTATATAACGTTATACGTTATAACGTAATACTATATAACGTTATACGTTATAACGTTATACTATATAACGTTATACGTTATACGTTATAACGTAATACTATATAACGTTATACGTTATAACGTATTACTATATAACGTTATACGTTACATGGTGATACTATATAACGTTATAACGTAATAGTATATAACGCTATACGTTATACCGTAATACTATATAACGTTATACGTGATATGGTAATACTATATAACGTTATACGTTATAACGTAATACTATATAACGTTATACGTTATAACGTAATACCATATAATGTTATACGTTATAACGTAATACTATATAACGTTATACGTTACATGGTGATACTATATAACGTTATAACGTAATAGTATATAACGTTATACGTTATACCGTAATACTATATAACGTTATACGTTATAACGTAATACTATATAACGTTATCCGTTATAACGTAATACTATGTAACGTTATCCGTTATAACGTAATACTATGTAACGTTATACCTTATAACGTAATACTATATAACGTTATACGTTATAACGTAATACTATATAACGGAATACGTTATAACGTAATACTATATAACGTTATACGTTATAACGTAATACCATATAATGTTATACGTTATAACGTAATACTATATAATGTTATACGTTATAACGTAATACCATATAATGTTATACGTTATAACGTAATACTATATAACGTTATACGTTACAACGTAATACTATATAACGTTATACGTTATAACGTAATACTATATAACGTTATACGTTATAACGTAACACTATATAACGTCATACGTTATAACGTAATACTATATAACGTTATACGTTATATGGTGATACTATATAACGTTATAACGTAATACTATATAACGTGATACGTTATATGGTAATACTATATAACGTTATACGTCATAACGTAATACTATATAACGTTATACGTTATAACGTAATACTATATAACGTTATACGTTATAACGTAATACTATATAAAGATATACGTTACATGGTGATACTATATAACGTTATAACGTAATACTATATAACGTTATACGTTATATGGTGATACTATATAACGTTATACGTTATATGGTAATACTATATAACGTTATACGTTGTAACGTAATACTATATAACGTTATACGTTATAACGTAATACAATATAACGTTATACGTTACATGGTGATACTATATAACGTTATACGTTACATGGTGATACTATATAACGTTATAACGTAATAGTATATAACGTTATACGTTATACCGTAATACTACATAACGTTATACGTTATAACGTAATACCATATAATGTTATACGTTATAACGTAATACTATATAACGTTATACGTTATATGGTAATACCAAATAACGTTATACGTTATAACGTAATACTATATAACGTTATACGTTATAACGTAATACTATATAACGTTATACGTTATAACGTAATACTATATAACGTTATACGTTATACGTTATAACGTAATACTATATAACGTTATACGTTATAACGTATTACTATATAACGTTATACGTTACATGGTGATACTATATAACGTTATAACGTAATAGTATATAACGTTATACGTTATACCGTAATACTATATAACGTTATACGTGATATGGTAATACTATATAACGTTATACGTTATAACGTAATACTATATAACGTTATACGTTATAACGTAATACTATATAACGTTATACGTTATATGGTAATACTATATAACGTTATACGTCATAACGTAATACTATATAACGTTATACGTTATAACGTAATACTATATAACGTTATACGTTATAACGTAATACTATATAACGTTATACGTTATAACGTAATACTATATAACGTTATACGTTATAACGTAATACTATATAACGTTATACGTTATAACGTAATACTATATAACGTTATACGTTATAACGTAATACCATATAATGTTATACGTTATAACGTAATACTATATAACGTTATACGTTATAACGTAATACTATATAACGTTATACGTTATACGTTATAACGTAATACTATATAACGTTATACGTTATATGGTAATACCAAATAACGTTATACGTTATAACGTAATACTATATAACGTTATACGTTATAACGTAATACTATATAACGTTATACGTTATATGGTAATACCAAATAACGTTATACGTTATAACGTAATACTATATAACGTTATACGTTATAACGTAATACTATATAACGTTATACGTTATAACGTAATACTATATAACGTTATACGTTATACGTTATAACGTAATACTATATAACGTTATACGTTATAACGTATTACTATATAACGTTATACGTTACATGGTGATACTATATAACGTTATAACGTAATAGTATATAACGTTATACGTTATACCGTAATACTATATAACGTTATACGTGATATGGTAATACTATATAACGTTATACGTTATAACGTAATACTATATAACGTTATACGTTATAACGTAATACTATATAACGTTATACGTTATAACGTAATAGTATATAACGTTATACGTTATATGGTAATACTATATAACGTTATACGTCATAACGTAATACTATATAACGTTATACGTTATAACGTAATACTATATAACGTTATACGTTATAACGTAATACTATATAACGTTATACGTTATAACGTAATACTATATAACGTTATACGTTATAACGTAATACTATATAACGTTATACGTTATAACGTAATACCATATAATGTTATACGTTATAACGTAATACTATATAACGTTATACGTTATAACGTAATACTATATAACGTTATACGTTATACGTTATAACGTAATACTATATAACGTTATACGTTATAACGTATTACTATATAACGTTATACGTTACATGGTGATACTATATAACGTTATAACGTAATAGTATATAACGTTATACGTTATACCGTAATACTATATAACGTTATACGTGATATGGTAATACTATATAACGTTATACGTTATAACGTAATACTATATAACGTTATACGTTATAACGTAATACTATATAACGTTATACGTTATAACGTAATACTATATAACGTTATACGTTATAACGTAATACTATATAACGTTATACGTTATATGGTAATACTATATAACGTTATACGTCATAACGTAATACTATATAACGTTATACGTTATAACGTAATACTATATAACGTTATACGTTATAACGTAATACTATATAACGTTATACGTTATAACGTAATACTATATAACGTTATACGTTATAACGTAATACTATATAACGTTATACGTTATAACGTAATACCATATAATGTTATACGTTATAACGTAATACTATATAACGTTATACGTTATAACGTAATACTATATAACGTTATACGTTATACGTTATAACGTAATACTATATAACGTTATACGTTATATGGTAATACCAAATAACGTTATACGTTATAACGTAATACTATATAACGTTATACGTTATAACGTAATACCATATAATGTTATACGTTATAACGTAATACTATATAATGTTATACGTTATAACGTAATACTATATAACGTTATACGTTATAACGTAATACTATATAACGTTATAACGTAATACTATATAACGTTATAACGTAATACTATATAACGTTATACGTTATATGGTAATACCAAATAACGTTATACGTTATAACGTAATACTATATAACGTTATACGTTATAACGTAATACTATATAACGTTATACGTTATAACGTAATACTATATAACGTTATACGTTATACGTTATAACGTAATACTATATAACGTTATACGTTATACGTTATAACGTAATACTATATAACGTTATACGTTATAACGTATTACTATATAACGTTATACGTTACATGGTGATACTATATAACGTTATAACGTAATAGTATATAACGTTATACGTTATACCGTAATACTATATAACGTTATACGTGATATGGTAATACTATATAACGTTATACGTTATAACGTAATACTATATAACGTTATACGTTATAACGTAATACTATATAACGTTATACGTTATAACGTAATACTATATAACGTTATACGTTATATGGTAATACTTTATAACGTTATACTTCATAACGTAATACTATATAACGTTATACGTTATAACGTAATACTATATAACGTTATACGTTATAACGTAATACTATATAACGTTATACGTTATAACGTAATACTATATAACGTTATACGTTATAACGTAATACTATATAACGTTATACGTTATAACGTAATACCATATAATGTTATACGTTATAACGTAATACTATATAACGTTATACGTTATAACGTAATACTATATAACGTTATACGTTATACGTTATAACGTAATACTATATAACGTTATACGTTATAACGTATTACTATATAACGTTATACGTTATTACGTAATACTATATAACTTTATACGTTATAACGTAATACTATATAACGTTATACGTTATAACGTAATACTATATATCGTTAAGCGTTATAACGTAATACTATATAACGTTAAACGTTATAACGTAATACTATATAACGTTATACGTTATAACGTAATACTATATAACGTGATACGATATAACGTAATACTATATAACGTTATACGTTATAACGTAATACTATATAACGTTATACGTTATAACGTAATATTATATAACGTTATACGTTACATGGTGATACTATATAACGTTATACGTTATAACGTAATACTATATAATGTTATACGTTATAACGTAATACTATATAACGTTATACGTTATAACGTAATACTATATAAAGTTATACGTTATTACGTAATACTATATAACGTTATACGTTACATGGTGATACTATATATCGTTATACGTTATACCGTAATACTATATAACGTTATACGTTATATGGTAATACTATATAACGTTAAACGTTATAACGTAATACTATATAACGTTATACGTTATAACGTAATACTATATAACGTTACACGTTACATGGTGATACTATATAACGTTATAACGTAATAGTATATAACGTTATACGTTATATGGTAATACTATATAACGTTATACGTCATAACGTAATACTATATAACGTTATACGTTATAACGTAATACTATATAACGTTATACGTTATAACGTAATACTATATAAAGTTATACGTTACATGGTGATACTATATAACGTTATAACGTAATACTATATAACGTTATACGTTATATGGTAATACTATATAACGTTATACGTCATAACGTAATACTATATAACGTTATACGTTATAACGTAATACTATATAACGTTATACGTTATAACGTAATACTATATAAAGTTATACGTTATTACGTAATACTATATAACGTTATACGTTACATGGTGATACTATATATCGTTATACGTTATACCGTAATACTATATAACGTTATACGTTACATGGTGATACTATATAACGTTATAACGTAATAGTATATAACGTTATACGTCATAACGTAATACTATATAACGTTATACGTTATAACGTAATACTATATAACGTTATACGTTATAACGTAATACTATATAAAGTTATACGTTACATGGTGATACTATATAACGTTATAACGTAATACTATATAACGTTATACGTTATATGGTAATACTATATAACGTTATACGTTATATGGTAATACTATATAACGTTATACGTTATAACGTCATACTATATAACGTTATACGTTATATGGTAATACTATATAACGTTAAACGTTATAACGTAATACTATATAACGTTATACGTTATAACGTAATACTATATAACGTTATACGTTACATGGTGATACTATATAACGTTATAACGTAATAGTATATAACGTTATACGTTATATGGTAATACTATATAACGTTATACGTCATAACGTCATACTATATAACGTTATACGTTATAACGTAAAAATATATAACGTTATACGTTACATGGTGATACTATATAACGTTATACGTTATATGGTAATACTATATAACGTTATACGTTATAAAGTCATACTATATAACGTTATACGTTATAACGTAATACTGTATAACGTTATACGTTATATGGTAATACTATATAACGTTATACGTTATAACGTCATACTATATAACGTTATACGTTATAACGTAATACTATATAACGTTATACGTTACATGGTGATAATATATAACGTTATACGTTACATGGTGATACTATATAACGTTATAACGTAATAGTATATAACGTTATACGTTATATGGTAATACTATATAACGTTATACGTTATATGGTAATACTATATAACGTTATACGTTATAACGTCATACTATATAACGTTATACGTTACATGGTGATACTATATAACGTTATACGTTACATGGTGATACTATATAACGTTATACGTTACATGGTGATACTATATAACGTTATAACGTAATAGTATATAACGTTATACGTTATACCGTAATACTATATAACGTTATACGTGATATGGTAATACTATATAACGTTATACGTTATAACGTAATACTATATAACGTTATACGTTACATGGTGATACTATATAACGTTATAACGTAATAGTATATAACGTTATACGTTATACCGTAATACTATATAACGTTATACGTGATATGGTAATACTATATAACGTTATACGTTATAACGTAATACTATATAATGTTATACGTTATAACGTAATACTATATAACGTTATACGTTATAACGTAATACTATATAAAGTTATACGTTATTACGTAATACTATATAACGTTATACGTTACATGGTGATACTATATATCGTTATACGTTATACCGTAATACTATATAACGTTATACGTTATATGGTAATACTATATAACGTTAAACGTTATAACGTAATACTATATAACGTTATACGTTATAACGTAATACTATATAACGTTACACGTTACATGGTGATACTATATAACGTTATAACGTAATAGTATATAACGTTATACGTTATATGGTAATACTATATAACGTTATACGTCATAACGTAATACTATATAACGTTATACGTCATAACGTAATACTATATAACGTTATACGTTATAACGTAATACTATATAACGTTATACGTTATAACGTAATACTATATAACGTTATACGTTACATGGTGATACTATATAACGTTATACGTTACATGGTGATACTATATAACGTTATAACGTAATAGTATATAACGTTATACGTCATAACGTAATACTATATAACGTTATACGTTATAACGTAATACTATATAACGTTATACGTTATAACGTAATACTATATAAAGTTATACGTTACATGGTGATACTATATAACGTTATAACGTAATACTATATAACGTTATACGTTATATGGTAATACTATATAACGTTATACGTTATATGGTAATACTATATAACGTTATACGTTATATGGTAATACTATATAACGTTATACGTTATAACGTCATACTATATAACGTTATACGTTATATGGTAATACTATATAACGTTAAACGTTATAACGTAATACTATATAACGTTATACGTTATAACGTAATACTATATAACGTTATACGTTACATGGTGATACTATATAACGTTATAACGTAATAGTATATAACGTTATACGTTATATGGTAATACTATATAACGTTATACGTCATAACGTCATACTATATAACGTTATACGTTATAACGTAAAAATATATAACGTTATACGTTACATGGTGATACTATATAACGTTATACGTTATATGGTAATACTATATAACGTTATACGTTATAAAGTCATACTATATAACGTTATACGTTATAACGTAATACTGTATAACGTTATACGTTATATGGTAATACTATATAACGTTATACGTTATAACGTCATACTATATAACGTTATACGTTATAACGTAATACTATATAACGTTATACGTTACATGGTGATAATATATAACGTTATACGTTACATGGTGATACTATATAACGTTATAACGTAATAGTATATAACGTTATACGTTATATGGTAATACTATATAACGTTATACGTTATATGGTAATACTATATAACGTTATACGTTATAACGTCATACTATATAACGTTATACGTTACATGGTGATACTATATAACGTTATACGTTACATGGTGATACTATATAACGTTATAACGTAATAGTATATAACGTTATACGTTATACCGTAATACTATATAACGTTATACGTGATATGGTAATACTATATAACGTTATACGTTATAACGTAATACTATATAACGTTATACGTTACATGGTGATACTATATAACGTTATAACGTAATAGTATATAACGTTATACGTTATACCGTAATACTATATAACGTTATACGTGATATGGTAATACTATATAACGTTATACGTTATAACGTAATACTATATAACGTTATACGTTATATGGTAATACTATATAACGTTATACGTCATAACGTAATACTATATAACGTTATACGTTATAACGTAATACTATATAACGTTATACGTTATAACGTAATACTATATAACGTTATACGTTATAACGTAATACTATATAACGTTATACGTTATAACGTAATACTATATAACGTTATACGTTATAACGTAATACCATATAATGTTATACGTTATAACGTAATACTATATAACGTTATACGTTATAACGTAATACTATATAACGTTATACGTTATACGTTATAACGTAATACTATATAACGTTATACGTTATAACGTATTACTATATAACGTTATACGTTATTACGTAATACTATATAACTTTATACGTTATAACGTAATACTATATAACGTTATACGTTATAACGTAATACTATATATCGTTAAGCGTTATAACGTAATACTATATAACGTTAAACGTTATAACGTAATACTATATAACGTTATACGTTATAACGTAATACTATATAACGTGATACGATATAACGTAATACTATATAACGTTATACGTTATAACGTAATACTATATAACGTTATACGTTATAACGTAATATTATATAACGTTATACGTTACATGGTGATACTATATAACGTTATACGTTATAACGTAATACTATATAATGTTATACGTTATAACGTAATACTATATAACGTTATACGTTATAACGTAATACTATATAAAGTTATACGTTATTACGTAATACTATATAACGTTATACGTTACATGGTGATACTATATATCGTTATACGTTATACCGTAATACTATATAACGTTATACGTTATATGGTAATACTATATAACGTTAAACGTTATAACGTAATACTATATAACGTTATACGTTATAACGTAATACTATATAACGTTACACGTTACATGGTGATACTATATAACGTTATAACGTAATAGTATATAACGTTATACGTTATATGGTAATACTATATAACGTTATACGTCATAACGTAATACTATATAACGTTATACGTTATAACGTAATACTATATAACGTTATACGTTATAACGTAATACTATATAACGTTATACGTTACATGGTGATACTATATAACGTTATACGTTACATGGTGATACTATATAACGTTATAACGTAATAGTATATAACGTTATACGTCATAACGTAATACTATATAACGTTATACGTTATAACGTAATACTATATAACGTTATACGTTACATGGTGATACTATATAACGTTATACGTTACATGGTGATACTATATAACGTTATAACGTAATAGTATATAACGTTATACGTCATAACGTAATACTATATAACGTTATACGTTATAACGTAATACTATATAACGTTATACGTTATAACGTAATACTATATAAAGTTATACGTTACATGGTGATACTATATAACGTTATAACGTAATACTATATAACGTTATACGTTATATGGTAATACTATATAACGTTATACGTTATATGGTAATACTATATAACGTTATACGTTATATGGTAATACTATATAACGTTATACGTTATAACGTCATACTATATAACGTTATACGTTATATGGTAATACTATATAACGTTAAACGTTATAACGTAATACTATATAACGTTATACGTTATAACGTAATACTATATAACGTTATACGTTACATGGTGATACTATATAACGTTATAACGTAATAGTTTATAACGTTATACGTTATATGGTAATACTATATAACGTTATACGTCATAACGTCATACTATATAACGTTATACGTTATAATGTAAAAATATATAACGTTATACGTTACATGGTGATACTATATAACGTTATACGTTATATGGTAATACTATATAACGTTATACGTTATGAAGTCATACTATATAACGTTATGCGTTATAACGTAATACTGTATAACGTTATACGTTATATGGTAATACTATATAACGTTATACGTTATAACGTCATACTATATAACGTTATACGTTATAACGTAATACTATATAACGTTATACGTTACATGGTGATAATATATAACGTTATACGTTACATGGTGATACTATATAACGTTATAACGTAATAGTATATAACGTTATACGTTATATGGTAATACTATATAACGTTATACGTTATATGGTAATACTATATAACGTTATACGTTATAACGTCATACTATATAACGTTATACGTTACATGGTGATACTATATAACGTTATACGTTACATGGTGATACTATATAACGTTATAACGTAATAGTATATAACGTTATACGTCATAACGTAATACTATATAACGTTATACGTTATAACGTAATACTATATAACGTTATACGTTATAACGTAATACTATATAACGTTATACGTTATAACGTAATACTATATAAAGTTATACGTTACATGGTGATACTATATAACGTTATAACGTAATACTATATAACGTTATACGTTATATGGTAATACTATATAACGTTATACGTTATATGGTAATACTATATAACGTTATACGTTATAACGTCATACTATATAACGTTATACGTTATATGGTAATACTATATAACGTTAAACGTTATAACGTAATACTATATAACGTTATACGTTATAACGTAATACTATATAACGTTATACGTTACATGGTGATACTATATAACGTTATAACGTAATAGTATATAACGTTATACGTTATATGGTAATACTATATAACGTTATACGTCATAACGTCATACTATATAACGTTATACGTTATAACGTAAAAATATATAACGTTATACGTTACATGGTGATACTATATAACGTTATACGTTATATGGTAATACTATATAACGTTATACGTTATAAAGTCATACTATATAACGTTATACGTTATAACGTAATACTGTATAACGTTATACGTTACATGGTGATAATATATAACGTTATACGTTACATGGTGATACTATATAACGTTATAACGTAATAGTATATAACGTTATACGTTATATGGTAATACTATATAACGTTATACGTTATATGGTAATACTATATAACGTTATACGTTATAACGTCATACTATATAACGTTATACGTTACATGGTGATACTATATAACGTTATACGTTACATGGTGATACTATATAACGTTATAACGTAATAGTATATAACGTTATACGTTATACCGTAATACTATATAACGTTATACGTGATATGGTAATACTATATAACGTTATACGTTATAACGTAATACTATATAACGTTATACGTTACATGGTGATACTATATAACGTTATAACGTAATAGTATATAACGTTATACGTTATACCGTAATACTATATAACGTTATACGTGATATGGTAATACTATATAACGTTATACGTTATAACGTAATACTATATAACGTTATACGTTATATGGTAATACTATATAACGTTATACGTCATAACGTAATACTATATAACGTTATACGTTATAACGTAATACTATATAACGTTATACGTTATAACGTAATACTATATAACGTTATACGTTATAACGTAATACTATATAACGTTATACGTTATAACGTAATACTATATAACGTTATACGTTATAACGTAATACCATATAATGTTATACGATATAACGTAATACTATATAACGTTATACGTTATAACGTAATACTATATAACGTTATACGTTATACGTTATAACGTAATACTATATAACGTTATACGTTATAACGTATTACTATATAACGTTATACGTTATTACGTAATACTATATAACTTTATACGTTATAACGTAATACTATATAACGTTATACGTTATAACGTAATACTATATATCGTTAAGCGTTATAACGTAATACTATATAACGTTAAACGTTATAACGTAATACTATATAACGTTATACGTTATAACGTAATACTATATAACGTGATACGATATAACGTAATACTATATAACGTTATACGTTATAACGTAATACTATATAACGTTATACGTTATAACGTAATACTATATAAAGTTATACGTTATTACGTAATACTATATAACGTTATACGTTACATGGTGATACTATATATCGTTATACGTTATACCGTAATACTATATAACGTTATACGTTATATGGTAATACTATATAACGTTAAACGTTATTACGTAATACTATATAACGTTATACGTTACATGGTGATACTATATATCGTTATACGTTATACCGTAATACTATATAACGTTATACGTTATATGGTAATACTATATAACGTTAAACGTTATAACGTAATACTATATAACGTTATACGTTATAACGTAATACTATATAACGTTATACGTTACATGGTGATACTATATAACGTTATACGTTACATGGTGATACTATATAACGTTATAACGTAATAGTATATAACGTTATACGTCATAACGTAATACTATATAACGTTATACGTTATAACGTAATACTATATAACGTTATACGTTATAACGTAATACTATATAAAGTTATACGTTACATGGTGATACTATATAACGTTATAACGTAATACTATATAACGTTATACGTTATATGGTAATACTATATAACGTTATACGTTATATGGTAATACTATATAACGTTATACGTTATAACGTCATACTATATAACGTTATACGTTATATGGTAATACTATATAACGTTAAACGTTATAACGTAATACTATATAACGTTATACGTTATAACGTAATACTATATAACGTTATACGTTACATGGTGATACTATATAACGTTATAACGTAATAGTATATAACGTTATACGTTATATGGTAATACTATATAACGTTATACGTCATAACGTCATACTATATAACGTTATACGTTATAACGTAAAAATATATAACGTTATACGTTACATGGTGATACTATATAACGTTATACGTTATATGGTAATACTATATAACGTTATACGTTATAAAGTCATACTATATAACGTTATACGTTATAACGTAATACTGTATAACGTTATACGTTATATGGTAATACTATATAACGTTATACGTTATAACGTCATACTATATAACGTTATACGTTATAACGTAATACTATATAACGTTATACGTTACATGGTGATAATATATAACGTTATACGTTACATGGTGATACTATATAACGTTATAACGTAATAGTATATAACGTTATACGTTATATGGTAATACTATATAACGTTATACGTTATATGGTAATACTATATAACGTTATACGTTATAACGTCATACTATATAACGTTATACGTTACATGGTGATACTATATAACGTTATACGTTACATGGTGATACTATATAACGTTATAACGTAATAGTATATAACGTTATACGTCATAACGTAATACTATATAACGTTATACGTTATAACGTAATACTATATAACGTTATACGTTATAACGAAATACTATATAAAGTTATACGTTACATGGTGATACTATATAACGTTATAACGTAATACTATATAACGTTATACGTTATAACGTAATACTATATAACGTGATACGATATAACGTAATACTATATAACGTTATACGTTATAACGTAATACTATATAACGTTATACGTTATAACGTAATATTATATAACGTTATACGTTACATGGTGATACTATATAACGTTATACGTTATAACGTAATACTATATAATGTTATACGTTATAACGTAATACTATATAACGTTATACGTTATAACGTAATACTATATAACGTTATACGTTATAACGTAATACTATATAACGTTATACGTTATAACGTAATACCATATAATGTTATACGTTATAACGTAATACTATATAACGTTATACGTTATAACGTAATACTATATAACGTTATACGTTATACGTTATAACGTAATACTATATAACGTTATACGTTATACGTTATAACGTAATACTATATAACGTTATACGTTATAACGTATTACTATATAACGTTATACGTTATTACGTAATACTATATAACTTTATACGTTATAACGTAATACTATATAACGTTATACGTTATAACGTAATACTATATATCGTTAAGCGTTATAACGTAATACTATATAACGTTAAACGTTATAACGTAATACTATATATCGTTAAGCGTTATAACGTAATACTATATAACGTTAAACGTTATAACGTAATACTATATAACGTTATACGTTATAACGTAATACTATATAACGTGATACGATATAACGTAATACTATATAACGTTATACGTTATAACGTAATACTATATAACGTTATACGTTATAACGTAATATTATATAACGTTATACGTTACATGGTGATACTATATAACGTTATACGTTATAACGTAATACTATATAATGTTATACGTTATAACGTAATACTATATAACGTTATACGTTATAACGTAATACTATATAAAGTTATACGTTATTACGTAATACTATATAACGTTATACGTTACATGGTGATACTATATATCGTTATACGTTATACCGTAATACTATATAACGTTATACGTTATATGGTAATACTATATAACGTTAAACGTTATAACGTAATACTATATAACGTTATACGTTATAACGTAATACTATATAACGTTACACGTTACATGGTGATACTATATAACGTTATAACGTAATAGTATATAACGTTATACGTTATATGGTAATACTATATAACGTTATACGTCATAACGTAATACTATATAACGTTATACGTTATAACGTAATACTATATAACGTTATACGTTACATGGTGATACTATATAACGTTATACGTTACATGGTGATACTATATAACGTTATAACGTAATAGTATATAACGTTATACGTCATAACGTAATACTATATAACGTTATACGTTATAACGTAATACTGTATAACGTTATACGTTATAACGTAATACTATATAAAGTTATACGTTACATGGTGATACTATATAACGTTATAACGTAATACTATATAACGTTATACGTTATATGGTAATACTATATAACGTTATACGTTATATGGTAATACTATATAACGTTATACGTTATAACGTCATACTATATAACGTTATACGTTATATGGTAATACTATATAACGTTAAACGTTATAACGTAATACTATATAACGTTATACGTTATAACGTAATACTATATAACGTTATACGTTACATGGTGATACTATATAACGTTATAACGTAATAGTATATAACGTTATACGTTATATGGTAATACTATATAACGTTATACGTCATAACGTCATACTATATAACGTTATACGTTATAACGTAAAAATATATAACGTTATACGTTACATGGTGATACTATATAACGTTATACGTTATATGGTAATACTATATAACGTTATACGTTATAAAGTCATACTATATAACGTTATACGTTATAACGTAATACTGTATAACGTTATACGTTATATGGTAATACTATATAACGTTATACGTTATAACGTCATACTATATAACGTTATACGTTATAACGTAATACTATATAACGTTATACGTTACATGGTGATAATATATAACGTTATACGTTACATGGTGATACTATATAACGTTATAACGTAATAGTATATAACGTTATACGTTATATGGTAATACTATATAACGTTATACGTTATATGGTAATACTATATAACGTTATACGTTATAACGTCATACTATATAACGTTATACGTTACATGGTGATACTATATAACGTTATACGTTACATGGTGATACTATATAACGTTATAACGTAATAGTATATAACGTTATACGTCATAACGTAATACTATATAACGTTATACGTTATAACGTAATACTATATAACGTTATACGTTATAACGTAATACTATATAAAGTTATACGTTACATGGTGATACTATATAACGTTATAACGTAATACTATATAACGTTATACGTTATAACGTAATACTATATAACGTGATACGATATAACGTAATACTATATAACGTTATACGTTATAACGTAATACTATATAACGTTATACGTTATAACGTAATATTATATAACGTTATACGTTACATGGTGATACTATATAACGTTATACGTTATAACGTAATACTATATAATGTTATACGTTATAACGTAATACTATATAACGTTATACGTTATAACGTAATACTATATAAAGTTATACGTTATTACGTAATACTATATAACGTTATACGTTACATGGTGATACTATATATCGTTATACGTTATAGCGTAATACTATATAATGTTATACGTTATAACGTAATACTATATAACGTTATACGTTATAACGTAACACTATATAACGTCATACCTTATAACGTAATA
The DNA here is from genome assembly GCF_040668555.2 of Bombus flavifrons. NCBI lineage: Eukaryota > Metazoa > Arthropoda > Insecta > Hymenoptera > Apidae > Bombus > Bombus flavifrons. The sequence goes on from NW_027185131.1 coordinate 27,359, forward strand.
CTATATAACGTTATACGTTATATGGTGATACTATATAACGTTATAACGTAATACTATATAACGTGATACGTTATATAGTAATACTATATAACGTTATACGTCATAACGTAATACTATATAACGTTATACGTTATAACGTAATACTATATAACGTTATACGTTATAACGTAATACTATATAAAGATATACGTTACATGGTGATACTATATAACGTTATAACGTAATACTATATAACGTTATACGTTATATGGTAATACTATATAACGTTATACGTTATATGGTAATACTATATAACGTTATACGATGTAACGTAATACTATATAACGTTATACGTTATAACGTAATACAATATAACGTTATACGTTACATGGTGATACTATATAACGTTATACATTACATGGTGATACTATATAACGTTATAACGTAATAGTATATAACGTTATACGTTATACCGTAATACTATATAACGTTATACGTTATAACGTAATACTACATAACGTTATACGTTATAACGTAATACCATATAATGTTATACGTTATAACGTAATACTATATAATGTTATACGTTATAACGTAATACTATATAACGTTATACGTTATAACGTAATACTATATAACGTTATAACGTAATACTATATAACGTTATAACGTAATACTATATAACGTTATACGTTATATGGTAATACTATATAACGTTATACGTTATATGGTAATACTATATAACGTTTTACGTCATATGGTAATACTATATAACGTTATACGTTATAACGTCATACTATATAACGTTATACGTTATAACGTAATACTATATAACGTTATACGTTACATGGTGATACTATATAACGTTATACGTTACATGGTGATACTATATAACGTTATACGTTACATGGTGATACTATATAACGTTATACGTTATAACGTAATACTATATAATGTTATACGTTATAAGGTAATACTATATAACGTTATACGTTATACCGTAATACTATATAACGTTAAACGTTATAACGTAATACTATATAACGTTATACGTTATACGTTATAACGTAATACTATATAACGTTATACGTTATAACGTCATACTATATAACGTTATACGTTACATGGTGATACTATATAACGTTATACGTTACATGGTGATACTATATAACGTTATAACGTAATAGTATATAACGTTATACGTTATACCGTAATACTATATAACGTTATACGTGATATGGTAATACTATATAACGTTATACGTTATAACGTAATACTATATAACGTTATACGTTAATATGGTGATACTATATAACGTTATACGTTACATGGTGATACTATATAACGTTATAACGTAATAGTATATAACGTTATACGTTATACCGTAATACTATATAACGTTATACGTGATATGGTAATACTATATAACGTTATACGTTATAACGTAATACTATATAACGTTATACGTTACATGGTGATACTATATAACGTTATAACGTAATAGTATATAACGTTATACGTTATACCGTAATACTATATAACGTTATACGTGATATGGTAATACTATATAACGTTATACGTTATAACGTAATACTATATAATGTTATACGTTATAACGTAATACTATATAACGTTATACGTTATAACGTAATACTATATAAAGCTATACGTTATTACGTAATACTATATAACGTTATACGTTACATGGTGATACTATATATCGTTATACTTTATACCGTAATACTATATAACGTTATACGTTATATGGTAATACTATATAACGTTAAACGTTATAACGTAATACTATATAACGTTATACGTTATAACGTAATACTATATAACGTTACACGTTACATGGTGATACTATATAACGTTATAACGTAATAGTATATAACGTTATACGTTATATGGTAATACTATATAACGTTATACGTCATAACGTAATACTATATAACGTTATACGTTATAACGTAATACTATATAACGTTATACGTTATAACGTAATACTATATAACGTTATACGTTACATGGTGATACTATATAACGTTATACGTTACATGGTGATACTATATAACGTTATAACGTAATAGTATATAACGTTATACGTCATAACGTAATACTATATAACGTTATACGTTATAACGTAATACTATATAACGTTATACGTTATAACGTAATACTATATAAAGTTATACGATACATGGTGATACTATATAACGTTATAACGTAATACTATATAACGTTA
>NW_027185132.1:0-29414 GCF_040668555.2 Bombus flavifrons
ATAACGTTTATATAGTATTACGTTATAACGTATTATAACGTTATATAGTATTACGTTTATAAACGTTTATAACGTTATATAGTATTACGTTATAAACGTTATAACGTTATATAGTATTACGTTATAACGTATAACGTTATATAGTATTACGTTATAACGTATAACGTTATATAGTATTACGTTATAACGTATAACGTTATATAGTATTACGTTATAAACGTATAACGTTATATAGTATTACGTTATAACGTATAACGTTATATAGTATTACGTTATAACGTATAACGTTATATAGTATTACGTTATAACGTATAACGTTATATAGTATTAACGTTATAACGTATAAACGTATATATAGTATTACGTTATAACGTATAAACGTTATATAGTATTACGTTATAACGTATAACGTTATATAGTATTACGTTATAACGTATAACTTTATATAGTATTACGTTATAACGTATAACGTATATAGTATTACGTTATAACGTTATAACGTTATATAGTATTACGTTATAACGTATAACGTTATATAGTATTACGCTATAACGTATAACGTTATATAGTATTACGTTATAACGTATAACTTTATATAGTATTACGTTATAACGTATAACGTTATATAGTATTACGTTTATAACGTATAACGTTATATAGTATTACGTTATAACGTATAACGTTATATAGTATTACGTTATAACGTATAACGTTATATAGTATTACGTTATAAACGTATAACGTTATACAGTATTACGTTATAAACGTATAACGTTTATACAGTATTACGTTATAACGTATAACGTTATATAGTATTACGTTATAACGTATAACGTTATATAGTATTACGCTTATAACGTATAACGTTATATAGTATTACGTTATAAACGTAATAGCGTTATATAGTATTACGTTATAACGTATATAACGTTATATAGTATTACGTTTATAACGTATAAACGTTATATAGTATTACGTTTATAACGTATAACGTTATATAGTATTACCATATAACGTATAACGTTATATAGTATAAACGTTATATAGTATCACGTTTATAACGTATAACGTTATATAGCATTACGTTTATAAACGTTATATAGTATCACCATATAAACGTTATAACGTTATATAGTATTACGTTATAACGTATAAACGTTATATAGTATTACGTTTATAACGTATAACGTTATATAGCATTACGTTATAACGTTATATAGTATCACCATATAACGTATAACGTTATATAGTATTACGTTATAAACGTATAACGTTATATAGTATTACGTTATAACGTATAAACGTTATATAGTATTACGTTATAACGTAACGTATAAACGTTATATAGTATTACGTTATAACGTATAACGTTATATAGTATTACGTTATAACGTATAACTTTATGTAGTATTACGTTATAAACGTATAACGTTATATAGTATTACCATATAAACGTATAACGTTATATAGTATTACGTATATAACGTTATAACGTTATATAGTATTACGTTGTGACGTATAACGTTATATAGTATTACGTTATAACGTATAACGTTATATAGTATTTACGTTTTATAAACGTATAACGTTATATAGTATTACCATATAACGTATAACGTTATATAGTATTACGTTTATAACGTATAACGTTATATAGTATTACGTTATAAACGTATAACGTTATATAGTATTACGTTATATCGTATAACTTTTTATAGTATTACGGTTATAACGTATAACGTTATATAGTATTACGTTATAACGTATAACATTATATAGTATTACGCTATAACGTATAAACGTTATATAGTATCACCATGTAACGTATAACGTTATATAGTATTACGTTATAACGTATAAACGTTATATAGTATTACGCTATAACGTATAACGTTATATAGTATTACGTTATAACGTATAACATTTTATAGTATTACGTTTATAACGTATAACGTTATATAGTATCACCATGTAACGTATAACGTTATATAGTATTACGTTATAACGTATAACGTTATTATAGTATTACGTTATAACGTATAACGTTATATAGTATTACGTTATATCGTATAACGTTATATAGTATTACGTTATATCGTATAACGTTATATAGTATTACGTTATAACGTATAACGTTATATAGTATTACGTTATAAACGTATAACGTTATATAGTATTACGTTATAACGTATAACGTTATATAGTATTACGTTATAACGTATAACGTTATATAGTATTACGTTATAACGTATAACGTTATATAGTATTACGTTATAACGTATAACGTTATATAGTATTACGTTATAACGTATAACTTTATGTAGTATTACGTTATAACGTATAACGTTATATAGTATTACCATATAACGTATAACGTTATATAGTATTACGTTATAACGTATAACGTTATATAGTATTACGTTGTGACGTATAACGTTATTATAGTATTACGTTATAACGTATAAACGTTATATAGTATTACGTTATAACGTATAAACGTTATATAGTATTACGTTATATCGTATAAACTTTTTATAGTATTACGGTATAACGTATAACGTTATATAGTATTACATTATAAACGTATAACATTATATAGTATTACGCTATAACGTTATAACGATATATAGTATCACCCATGTAACGTATAACGTTATATAGTATTAAGTTATAACGTTATAACTTTATATAGTATTACGTTATAACGTTATAACGTTATATAGTATTACGTTATAACGTATAACGTTATATAGTATTACGTTATAAACGTATAACGTTATATAGTTATTACCATATAACGTTATAACGTTATATAGTGTAACGTTATATAGTATTACGTTTATAACGTATAACGTTATATAGCATTACGTTATTTCGTTATATAGTATCACCATATAACGTAATAACGTTATATAGTATTACGTCTATAACGTATAACGTTATATAGTATTACGTTATAACGTATAACGTTATATAGCATTACGTTATAACGTTATATAGTATCACCATATAACGTATAACGTTATATAGTATTACGTTATAACGTATAACGTTATATAGTATTACGTTTATAACGTATAACGTTATATAGTATTACGTTATAACGTATAACATTATATAGTATTACGCTATAAACGTTATAAACGATATATAGTATCACCATGTAACGTATAACGTTATATAGTATTACGTTATAACGTATAACATTTTATAGTATTACGTTTATAACGTTATAACGTTATATAGTATCACCATGTAACGTATAACGTTATATAGTATTACGTTATAAACGTATAACGTTATATAGTATTACGCTTATAACGTATAACGTTATATAGTATTACGTTATAAACGTATAACATTTTATAGTATTACGTTATAAACGTATAACGTTATATAGTATCACCATGTAACGTATAACGTTATATAGTATTACGTATATAACGTATATAACGTTATATAGTATTACGTTGTGACGTATAACGTTATATAGTATTACGTTATAACGTATAACGTTATATAGTATTACGTTATAACGTATAACGTTATATAGTATTACCATATAACGTATAACGTTATATAGTATTACGTTTATAACGTATAACGTTATATAGTATTACGTTGTGACGTTATAACGTTATATAGTATTACGTTATAACGTATAACGTTATATAGTATTACGTTATAAACGTATAACGTTATATAGTATTACGTTGTGACGTATAACGTTATATAGTATTACGTTATAACGTATAACGTTATATAGTATTACGTTATAACGTATAACGTTATATAGTATTACCATATAACGTATAACGTTATATAGTATTACGTCTATAACGTATAACGTTATATAGTATTACGTTGTGACGTATAACGTTATATAGTATTACGTTTATAACGTATAACGTTATATAGTATTACGTTATAACGTATAACGTTATATAGTATTACGTTATATCGTATAACTTTTTATAGTATTACGGTATAACGTATAACGTTATATAGTATTACGTTATAACGTATAACATTATATAGTATTACGCTATAACGTACAACGATATATAGTATCACCATGTAACGTATAACGTTATATAGTATTAAGTTATAACGTATAAACTTTATATAGTATTACGTTATAACGTATAACGTTATATAGTATTACGTGATAACGTATAACGTTATATAGTATTACGTTATAACGTATAAACGTTATATAGTATTACCATATAACGTATAACGTTATATAGTATAACGCTATATAGTATTACGTTATAACGTATAACGTTATATAGCATTACGTTATTTCGTTATATAGTATCACCATATAACGTATAACGTTATATAGTATTACGTTATAACGTATAACGTTATATAGTATTACGTTTATAACGTATAACGTTATATAGCATTACGTTATAACGTTATATAGTATCACCATATAACGTATAAACGTTATATAGTATTACGTTATAAACGTATAACGTTATATAGTATTACGTTATAACGTATAACGTTATATAGTATTACGTTTATAACGTATAACGTTATATAGTATTACGTTATAACGTATAACTTTATGTAGTATTACGTTATAACGTATAACGTTATATAGTATTACGTTTGTGACGTATAACGTTATATAGTATTACGTTATAACGTATAACGTTATATAGTATTACGTTATAACGTATAACGTTATATAGTATTACGTTATATCGTATAACTTTTTATAGTATTACGGTATAACGTATAACGTTATATAGTATTACGTTATAACGTTATAACATTATATAGTATTACGCTATAACGTTATAACGATATATAGTATCACCCATGTAACGTATAACGTTATATAGTATTACGTTATAACGTATAAAATTTTATAGTATTACGTTTATAACGTATAACGTTATATAGTATCACCATGTAACGTATAACGTTATATAGTATTACGTTATAACGTATAACGTTATATAGTATTACGCTATAACGTATAACGTTATATAGTAATTACGTTATAACGTATAACATTTTATAGTATTACGTTATAACGTATAACGTTATATAGTATCACCATGTAACGTATAACGTTATATAGTATTACGTTATAACGTATAACGTTATATAGTATTACGTTATAAACGTATAACGTTATATAGTTATTACGTTATATCGTATAACGTTATATAGTATTACGTGATAACGTATAACGTTATATAGTATTACGTTATAAACGTATAACGTTATATAGTATTACGTGATAACGTATAACGTTATATAGTATTACGTTATAACGTATAAACGTTATATAGTATTACCATATAACGTATAACGTTATATAGTATAACGCTATATAGTATTACGTTATAACGTATAACGTTATATAGCATTACGTTATTTCGTTATATAGTATCACCATATAACGTATAACGTTATATAGTATTACGTTATAACGTATAACGTTATATAGTATTACGTATATAAACGTTATAACGTTATATAGCATTACGTTATAACGTTATATAGTATCACCCATATAACGTTATAACGTTATATAGTATTACGTTATAACGTATAACGTTATATAGTATTACGTTATAAACGTATAACGTTATATAGTATTACGTTATAACGTATAACGTTATATAGTATTACGTTATAAACGTATAACTTTATGTAGTATTACGTTATAACGTATAACGTTATATAGTATTACGTTGTGACGTATAACGTTATATAGTATTACGTTATAACGTTATAACGTTATATAGTATTACGTTATAACGTATAACGTTATATAGTATTACGTTATATCGTATAACTTTTTATAGTATTACGGTATAACGTATAACGTTATATAGTATTACGTTATAAACGTATAACATTATATAGTATTACGCTATAACGTATAACGATATATAGTATCACCATGTAACGTATAACGTTATATAGTATTACGTTATAACGTATAAAATTTTATAGTATTACGTTATAACGTATAACGTTATATAGTATCACCATGTAACGTATAAACGTTATATAGTATTACGTTATAAACGTATAACGTTATATAGTATTACGCTATAACGTATAACGTTATATAGTATTACGTTATAACGTATAACATTTTATAGTATTACCGTTATAACGTATAACGTTATATAGTATCACCATGTAACGTATAACGTTATATAGTATTACGTTTATAACGTATAAACGTTATATAGTTATTACGTTATAAACGTATAACGTTATATAGTATTACGTTATATCGTTATAACGTTATATAGTATTACGTTATATCGTATAACGTTATATAGTATTACGTTATAACGTATAACGTTATATAGTATTTACGTTATAACGTATAACGTTATATAGTATTACGTTATAAACGTATAACGTTATATAGTATTACGTTATAACGTATAACGTTATATAGTATTACGTTATAACGTATAACGTTATATAGTATTACGTTATAAACGTATAGCGTTATATAGTATTACGTTATAAACGTATAACTTTATGTAGTATTACGTTATAAACGTATAACGTTATATAGTATTACCATATAACGTATAACGTTATATAGTATTACGTTATAACGTATAACGTTATATAGTATTACGTTGTGACGTATAACGTTATATAGTATTACGTTATAACGTTATAACGTTATATAGTATTACGTTATAAACGTATAACGTTATATAGTATTACCATATAACGTATAACGTTATATAGTATTACGTTATAACGTATAACGTTATATAGTATTACGTTGTGACGTATAACGTTATATAGTATTACGTTATAACGTATAACGTTATATAGTATTACGTTATAACGTATAACGTTATATAGTATTACGTTATATCGTATAACTTTTTATAGTATTACGGTTATAACGTATAACGTTATATAGTATTACATTATAACGTATAACATTATATAGTATTACGCTATAACGTATAACGATATATAGTATCACCATGTAACGTATAACGTTATATAGTATTAAGTTATAACGTATAACTTTATATAGTATTACGTTATAAACGTATAACGTTATATAGTATTACGTTATAACGTATAACGTTATATAGTATTACGTTATAACGTATAACGTTATATAGTATTACCATATAACGTATAACGTTATATAGTATAACGTTATATAGTATTACGTTATAACGTATAACGTTATATAGCATTACGTTATTTCGTTATATAGTATCACCATATAACGTATAACGTTATATAGTATTACGTTATAACGTATAAACGTTATATAGTATTACGTTATAAACGTATAACGTTATATAGCATTACGTTATAACGTTATATAGTATCACCATATAACGTTATAACGTTATATAGTATTACGTTATAAACGTATAACGTTATATAGTATTACGTTATAACGTATAACGTTATATAGTATTACGTTTATAACGTATAAACGTTATATAGTATTACGTTATAACGTATAACTTTATGTAGTATTACGTTTATAAACGTATAACGTTATATAGTATTACCATATAACGTATAACGTTATATAGTATTACGTTAGAACGTATAACGTCTATATAGTATCACCATGTAACGTATAACGTTATATAGTATTACGTTTATAACGTATAACGTTATATAGTATTACGTTATAAACGTATAGCGTTATATAGTATTACGTTATAACGTATAACGTTATATAGTATTACGTTATAAACGTATAAACGTTATATAGTATTACGTTGTGACGTATAACGTTATATAGTATTACGTTATAACGTATAACGTTATATAGTATTACGTCTATAACGTATAACGTTATATATTATTACCATATAAACGTATAACGTTATATAGTATAACGTTATATAGCTATTACGTTATAACGTATATACGTATATATACGCATTACGTTATAAACGTAATATAGTATCACCATATAAACGTATTAACGTTATATAGTATTACGTTATAACGTATAACGTTTATATAGTATTACGTTATAACGTATAACGTTATATAGTATTACGTTATAACGTATAACGTTATATAGTATTACGTTGTGACGTATAACGTTATATAGTATTACGTTATAACGTATAAACGTTATATAGTATTACCATATAAACGTAATAACGTTATATAGTATTACGTTATAACGTATAACGTTATATAGTATTACGTTGTGACGTATAACGTTATATAGTATTACGTTATAACGTATAACGTTATATAGTATTACGTTATAACGTATAACGTTATATAGTATTACGTTATATCGTATAACTTTTTATAGTATTACCGGTTATAACGTTATAAACGTTATATAGTATTACATTATAACGTATAACATTATATAGTATTACGCTAATAACGTATAACGATATATAGTATCACCCATGTAACGTATAACGTTATATAGTATTAAGTTATAACGTATAACTTTATATAGTATTACGTATATAACGTATAACGTTATATAGTATTACGTTATAAACGTATAACGTTATATAGTATTACGTTATAAACGTATAACGTTATATAGTATTACCATATAACGTATAACGTTATATAGTATAACGTTATAATAGTATTACCGTTTATAACGTTATAACGTTATATAGCATTACGTTATTTCGTTATATAGTATCACCATATAACGTATAACGTTATATAGTATTACGTATATAACGTATAACGTTATATAGTATTACGTTATAACGTATAACGTTATATAGCATTACGTTATAACGTTATATAGTATCACCATATAACGTATAACGTTATATAGTATTACGTTATAACGTATAAACGTTATATAGTATTACGTTATAACGTATAACGTTATATAGTATTACGTTATAACGTATAACGTTATATAGTATTACGTTATAACGTATAACCTTTATGTAGTATTACGTTATAACGTATAAACGTTATATAGTATTACCCATATAACGTATACACGTTATATAGTATTACGTTATAGAACGTATAACGTTATATAGTATCACCATGTAAACGTATAACGTTATATAGTATTACGTTATAACGTATAACGTTATATAGTATTACGTTATAACGTATAGCGTTATATAGTATTACGTTATAACGTATAACGTTATATAGTATTTCGTTATAAACGTATAACGTTATATAGTATTACGTTGTGACGTATAAACGTTATATAGTATTACGTTTATAACGTATAACGTTATATAGTATTACGTTTATAAACGTATAACGTTATATAGTATTACCATATAACGTATAACGTTATATAGTATAACGTTATATAGTATTACGTTATAACGTATAACGTTATATAGCATTACGTTTATAACGTTATATAGTATCACCATATAACGTATAACGTTATATAGTATATTACGTTATAACGTATAACGTTATATAGTATTACGTTTATAACGTATAACGTTATATAGTATTACGTTATAACGTATAACGTTATATAGTATTACGTTGTGACGTATAACGTCTATATAGTATTACGTTATAACGTATAAACGTCTATATAGTATTACGTTATAACGTATAACGTTATATAGTATTACCATATAAACGTATAACGTTATATAGTATTACGTTATAACGTATAACGTTATATAGTATTAACGTTGTGACGTATAACGTTATATAGTATTACGTTATAACGTATAACGTTATATAGTATTACGTTTATAACGTATAACGTTATATAGTATTACGTTATATCGTATAACTTTTTATAGTATTACGGTTATAACGTATAACGTTATATAGTATTACGTTATAACGTATAACATTATATAGTATAACGCTATAACGTATAACGTTATATAGTATTACGTTATAACGTATAACTTTATATAGTATTACGTTATAACGTATAACGTTATATAGTATTACGTTATAACGTATAACGTTATATAGTATTACGTTAATATCGTATAACGTTATATAGTATTACGTTATAACGTATAACGTTATATAGTATTACGTTATAACGTATAACTTTATATAGTATTACGTTATAACGTATAAACGTTATATAGTATTACGTTATAACGTATAACGTTATATAGTATTACGTTATAACGTATAACGTTATATAGTATTACGTTATAACGTATAACGTTATATAGTATTACGTTATAAACGTATAACGTTATACAGTATTACGTTATAACGTATAACGTTATACAGTATTACGTTATAACGTATAACGTTATATAGTATTACGTTATAACGTATAACGTTATATAGTATTACGCTATAACGTATAACGTTATATAGTATTACGTTATAAACGTATTAGCGTAATACTATATAACGTTTATACGTTATAACGTAATACTATATAACGTTATACGTTATAAACGTAATACTGTATAACGTTATACGTTATAACGTAATACTGTATAACGTTATACGTTTATAACGTAATACTATATAACGTTATACGTTATAAACGTAATACTATATAACGTTATACGTTATAACGTAATACTATATAACGTTATACGTTATAAACGTAATACCTATATAACGTTATACGTTATAACGTAATACTATATAAAGTTATACGTTATAACGTAATACTATATAAACGTTATACGTTATAACGTAATACTATATAACGTTATACGATATAACGTAATACTATATAACGTTATACGTTATAAACGTAATACTATATAACGTTATACGTTATAACGTAATACTATATAAAGTTATACGTTATAACGTAATACTATATAACGTTATACGTTATAGCGTAATACTATATAATGTTATACGTTATAACGTAATACTATATAACGTTATACGTTATACCGTAATACTATAAAAAGTTATACGATATAACGTAATACTATATAAACGTTATACGTTATAACGTAATACTATATAACGTTATACGTTATAAACGTAATACTATATAACGTTATACGTCACAACGTAATACTATATAACGTTATACGTTATAACGTAATACTATATAACGTTATACGTTATATGGTAATACTATATAACGTTATACCGTTATAACGTAATACTATATAACGTTATACGTTATAACGTAATACTATATAACGTTATACGTCACAACGTAATACTATATAACGTTATACGTTATAACGTAATACTATATAACGTTATACGTTATAAACGTAATACTATATAACGTTATACGTTATAAACGTAATACTATATAACGTTATAACGTTATATGGTGATACTATATAACGTTATAACGTAATGCTATATAACGTTATACGTTATAACGTAATACTATATAACGTTATACTATATAACGTTATACGTTACTATGGTTAAATACTATATAACGTTATACGTTATAACGTAATACTATATAACGTTATACGTTATAACGTAATACTATATAACGTTATACGTCACAACGTAATACTATATAACGTTATACGTTATAACGAAATACTATATAACGTTATACGTTATAACGTAATACTATATAACGCTATACGTTATAACGTAATACTATATAACGTTATACGTTATAACGTAATACTATATAACGTTATACGTTACATGGTGATACTATATAACGTTATACGTTCTAAACGTAATACTATATAACGTTATACGTTATATGGTAATACTATATAAACGTTATACGTTATAACGTAATACTACATAAAGTTATACGTTATAAACGTAATACTATATAAACGTTATACGTTATAACGTAATACTATATAACGTTATACGTTATAACGTAATACTATATAACGTTATACGTTATAACGTAATACTATATAACGTTATACGTTATATGGTGATACTATATAACGTTATAACGTAATGCTATATAACGTTATACGTTATAACGTAATACTATATAACGTTATACGTTATAAACGTAATACTATATAACGTTATACGTTATATGGTGATACTATATAACGAAATAAACGTAATGCTATATAACGTTATACGTTATAACGTAATACTATATAACGTTATACTATATAACGTTATACGTTATATGGTAATACTATATAACGTTATACGTTATAACGTAATACTATATAACGTTATACGTTATAACGTAATACTATATAACGTTATACGTTATAACGTAATACTATATAAAGTTATACGTTATAACTTAATACTATATAACGTTATACGTTACATGGTGATACTATATATCGTTATACGTTATAGCGTAATACTATATAATGTTATACGTTATAATGTAATACTATATAACGTTATACGTTATACCGTAATACTATAAAAAGTTATACGATATAACGTAAATACTATATAACGTTATACGTTATAACGTAATACTATATAACGTTATACGTTATAACGTAATACTATATAACGTTATACGTCACAACGTAATACTATATAACGTTATACGTTATAACGTAATACTATATAACGTTATACGTTATATGGTAATACTATATAAACGTTATACGTAATAACGTATACTAAACGTATAACGTAACAACGTAATACGTATATACTATATAACGTTATACTACGTAATACTATATAACGTTATACGTTATAACGTAATACTATATAACGTTATACGTTATAACGTAATACTATATAACGTTATACGTTATATGGTGATACTATATAACGTTATACGTAATGCTATATAACGTTATACGTTATAACGTAATACTATATAACGTTATACTATATAACGTTATACGTTATATGGTAATAATATATAACGTTATACGTTATAACGTAATACTATATAACGTTATACGTTATAACGTAATACTATATAACGTTATACGTCACAACGTAATACTATACTAAACGTTATACGTTATAACGTAATACTATATAACGTTATACGTTATAACGTAATACTATATAACGCTATACGTTATAACGTAATACTATATAACGTTATACGTTATAACGTAATACTATATAACGTTATACGTTACATGGTGATACTATATAACCGTTATACGTTCTAACGTAATACTATATAACGTTATACGTTATATGGTAATACTATATAACGTTATACGTTATAACGTAATACTACATAAAGTTATACGTTATAAACGTAATACTATATAACGTTATACGTTATAACGTAATACTATATAACGTTATACGTTATAAACGTAATACTATATAACGTTATACGTTATAACGTAATACTATATAACGTTATACGTTATATGGTGATACTATATAACGTTATAACGTAATGCTATATAACGTTATACGTTATAACGTAATACTATATAACGTTTATACGTTATAACGTAATACTATATAACGTTATACGTTATATGGTGATACTATATAACGAAATAACGTAATGCTATATAACGTTATACGTTATAACGTAATACTATATAACGTTATACTATATAAACGTTATACGTTATATGGTAATACTATATAACGTTATACGTTATAAACGTAATACTATATAACGTTATACGTTATAACGTAATACTATATAACGTTATACGTTATAACGTAATACTATATAAAGTTATACGTTATAACTTAATACTACTATAACGTTATAACGTTACATGGTGATACTATATAATCGTTATACGTTATAGCGTAATACTATATAATGTTATACGTTATAATGTAATACTATATAACCGTTATACGTTATACCGTAATACTATAAAAAGTTATACGATATAACGTAATACTATATAACGTTATACGTTATAACGTAATACTATATAACGTTATACGTTATAACGTAATACTATATAACGTTATACGTCACAACGAAAAATACTATATAACGTTATACGTTATAACGTAATACTATATAACGTTATACGTTATATGGTAATACTATATAACGTTATACGTTATAACGTAATACTATATAACGTTATACGTTATAACGTAATACCTATATAACGTTATACGTCACAACGTAATACTATATAACGTTATACGTTATAACGTAATACTATATAACGTTATACGTTATATGGTAATACTATATAACGTTATACGTTATAACGTAATACTACATAAAGTTATACGTTATAACGTAATACTATATAACGCTATACGTTATAAACGTAATACTATATAACGTTATACGTTATAACGTAATACTATATAACGTTATACGTTATAACGTAATACTATATAACGTTATACGTTATAACGTAATACTATATAAACGTTATACGTTATAAACGTAATACTATATAACGTTATACGTTATAACGTAATACTATATAACGTTATACGATATAACGTAATACTATATAACGTTATACGATATAACGTAATACTATATAACGTTATACGTTATAACGTAATACTATATAACGTTATACGTTATAACGTAATACTATATAACGTTATACGTTACATGGTGATACTATATAACGTTATACGTTATAACGTAATACTATAAAATGTTATACCGTTATAACGTAATACTATATAACGTTATACGTTATAGCGTAATACTATATAACGTTATACGTTATAACGTAATACTATATAACGTTATACGTTACATGGTGATACTATATAACGTTATACGTTATAACGTAATACTATAAAATTTTATACGTTATAACGTAATACTATATAACGTTATACGTTACATGGTGATACTATATATCGTTATACGTTATAGCGTAATACTATATAATGTTATACGTTATAACGTAATACTATATAACGTTATACGTTATACCGTAATACTATAAAAAGTTATACGATATAAACGTAATACTATATAACGTTATACGTTATAAACGTAATACTATATAACGTTATACGTTATAACGTAATACTATATAACGTTATACGTCACAACACGTAATACTATATAACGTTATACGTTATAACGTAATACTACATAAAGTTATACGTTATAACGTAATACTATATAACGTTATACGTTATAACGTAATACTATATAACGTTATACGTTATAAACGTAATACTATATAAACGTTATACGTTATAACGTAATACTATATAACGTTATACGTTATATGGTGATACTATATAACGTTATAAACGTAATGCTATATAACGTTATACGTTATAACGTAATACTATATAACGTTATACGTTATAACGTAATACTATATAAACGTTATACGTTATATGGTGATACTATATAACGAAATAACGTAATGCTATATAACGTTATACGTTATAAACGTAATACTATATAGCGTTATACTATATAACGTTATACCGTTATATGGTAATACTATATAACGTTATACGTTATAACGTAATACTATATAACGTTATAACGTTATCACGTAATACTATATAAACGTTATACGTTATAACGTAATACTATATAACGTTATACGTTATCACGTAATACTATATAACGTTATACGATATAACGTAATACTATATAACGTTATACGTTATAACGTAATACTATATAACGTTATACGTTATAACGTAATACTATATAACGTTATACGTTACATGGTGATACTATATAACGTTATACGTTATAACGTAATACTATAAAATGTTATACGTTATAACGTAATACTATATAACGTTATACGTTATAGCGTAATACTATATAACGTTATACGTTATAACGTAATACTATATAACGTTATACGTTACATGGTGATACTATATAACGTTATACGTTATAACGTAATACTATAAAATTTTATACGTTATAACGTAATACTATATAACGTTATACGTTACATGGTGATACTATATATCGTTATACGTTATAGCGTAATACTATATAATGTTATACGTTATAACGTAATACTATATAACGTTATACGTTATACCGTAATACTATAAAAAGTTATACGATATAACGTAATACTATATAACGTTATACGTTATAACGTAATACTATATAACGTTATACGTTATAACGTAATACTATATAACGTTATACGTCACAACGTAATACTATATAACGTTATACGTTATAACGTAATACTACATAAAGTTATACGTTATAACGTAATACTATATAACGTTATACGTTATAACGTAATACTATATAACGTTATACGTTATAACGTAATACTATATAACGTTATACGTTATAACGTAATACTATATAACGTTATACGTTATATGGTGATACTATATAACGTTATAACGTAATGCTATATAACGTTATACGTTATAACGTAATACTATATAACGTTATACGTTATAAACGTAATACTATATAACGTTATACGTTATATGGTGATACTATATAACGAAATAACGTAATGCTATATAACGTTATACGTTATAACGTAATACTATATAGCGTTATACTATATAACGTTATACGTTATATGGTAATACTATATAACGTTATACGTTATAACGTAATACTATATAACGTTATACGTTATCACGTAATACTATATAACGTTATACGTTATAACGTAATACTATATAAAGTTATACGTTATAACTTAATACTATATAACGTTATACGTTACATGGTGATACTATATATCGTTGTACGTTATAGCGTAATACTATATAATGTTATACGTTATAACGTAATACTATATAACGTTATACGTTATACCGTAATACTATAAAAAGTTATACGATATAAACGTAATACTATATAACGTTATACGTTATAACGTAATACTATATAACGTTATACGTTATAACGTAATACTATATAACGTTATACGTCACAACGTAATACTATATAACGTTATACGTTATAACGTAATACTATATAACGTTATACGTTATATGGTAATACTATATAACGTTATACGTTATAACGTAATACTATATAACGTTATACGTTATAACCGTAATACTATATAACGTTATACGTCACAAACGTAATACTATATAACGTTATACGTTATAACGTAATACTATATAACGTTATACGTTATAACGTAATACTATATAACGTTATACGTCACAACGTAATACTATATAACGTTATACGTTATAACGTAATACTATATAACGTTATACGTTATATGGTAATACTATATAACGTTATACGTTATAACGTAATACTATATAACGTTATACGTTATAACGTAATACTATATAACGTTATACGTCACAACGTAATACTATATAAACGTTATACGTTATAACGTAATACTATATAACGTTATACGTTACATGGTGATACTATATAACGTTATACGTTATAACGTAATACTATAAAATGTTATACGTTATAACGTAATACTATATAACGTTATACGTTATAGCGTAATACTATATAACGTTATACGTTATAACGTAATACTATATAACGTTATACGTTACATGGTGATACTATATAACGTTATACGTTATAAACGTAATACTATAAAATGTTATACGTTATAACGTAATACTATATAACGTTATACGTTACATGGTGATACTATATATCGTTATACGTTATAGCGTAATACTATATAATGTTATACGTTATAAACGTAATACTATATAACGTTATACGTTATAACGTAATACTATATAAACGTTATACGTTATAAACGTAATACCTATATAACGTTATACGTTATATGGTGATACTATATAACGTTATAACGTAATGCTATATAACGTTATACGTTATAACGTAATACTATATAACGTTATACGTTATAACGTAATACTATATAACGTTATACGTTATATGGTGATACTATATAACGAAATAACGTAATGCTATATAACGTTATACGTTATAACGTAATACTATATAACGTTACACTATATAACGTTATACGTTATATGGTAATACTATATAACGTTATACGTTATAACGTAATACTATATAACGTTATACGTTATAACGTAATACTATATAACGTTATACGTTATAACGTAATACTATATAAAGTTATACGTTATAACTTAATACTATATAACGTTATACGTTACATGGTGATACTATATATCGTTATACGTTATAGCGTAATACTATATAATGTTATACGTTATAATGTAATACTATATAACGTTATACGTTATACCGTAATACTATAAAAAGTTATACGATATAACGTAATACTATATAACGTTATACGTTATAACGTAATACTATATAACGTTATACGTTATAAACGTAATACTATATAACGTTATACGTCACAACGTAATACTATATAACGTTATACGTTATAACGTAATACTATATAACGTTATACGTTATATGGTAATACTATATAACGTTATACGTTATAACGTAATACTACATAAAGTTATACGTTATAACGTAATACTATATAACGTTATACGTTATAACGTAATACTATATAACGTTATACGTTATAACGTAATACTATATAACGTTATACGTTATAACGTAATACTATATAACGTTATACGTTATAACGTAATACTATATAACGTTATACGTTATAACGTAATACTATATAACGTTATACGTTATAACGTAATACTATATAACGTTATACGATATAAACGTAATACTATATAACGTTATACGATATAAACGTAATACTATATAACGTTATACGTTATAACGTAATACTATATAACGTTATACGTTATAACGTAATACTATATAACGTTATACGTTACATGGTGATACTATATAACGTTATACGTTATAACGTAATACTATAAAATGTTATACGTTATAACGTAATACTATATAACGTTATACGTTATAGCGTAATACTATATAACGTTATACGTTATAACGTAATACTATATAACGTTATACGTTACATGGTGATACTATATAACGTTATACGTTATAGCGTAATACTATATAATGTTATACGTTATAACGTAATACTATATAACGTTATACGTTATACCCGTAATACTATAAAAAGTTATACGATATAACGTAATACTATATAACGTTATACGTTATAAACGTAATACTATATAACGTTATACGTTATAAACGTAAACTATACTATATAACGTTATACGTTATATGGTAATACTATATAACGTTATACGTTATAACGTAATACTATATAACGTTATACGTTATAAACGTAATACTATATAAACGTTATACGTCACAAACGTAATACTATATAACGTTATACGTTATAACGTAATACTATATAACGTTATACGTTATATGGTAATACTATATAACGTTATACGTTATAAACGTAATACTACATAAAGTTATACGTTATAACGTAATACTATATAAACGTTATACCGTTATAAACGTAATACTATATAACGTTATACGTTATAACGTAATACTATATAACGTTATACGTTATAAACGTAATACTATAAAACGTTATACGTTATAACGTAATACTATATAAACGTTATACGTTATATGGTGATACTATATAACGTTATAACGTAATGCTATATAACGTTATACGTTATAACGTAATACTATATAACGTTATACGTTATAACGTAATACTATATAACGTTATACGTTATATGGTGATACTATATAACGTTATAACGTAATGCTATATAACGTTATACGTTATAACGTGATACTATATAAACGTTATACTATATAACGTTATACGTTATATGGTAATACTATATAACGTTATACGTTATAACGTAATACTATATAACGTTATACGTTATAACGTAATACTATATAACGTTATACGTTATAACGTAATACTATATAACGCTATACGTTATAACGTAATACTATATAACGTTATACGTTATAGCGTAATACTATATAACGTTATACGTTATAACGTAATACTATATAACGTTATACGTTATAACGTAATACTGTATAACGTTATACGTTATAACGTAATACTGTATAACGTTATACGTTATAACGTAATACTATATAACGTTATACGTTATAACGTAATACTATATAACGTTATACGTTATAACGTAATACTATATAACGTTATACGTTATAAACGTAATACTATATAACGTTATACGTTATAACGTAATACTATATAAAGTTATACGTTATAACGTAATACTATATAACGTTTATACGTTATAACGTAATACTATATAACGTTATACGATATAAACGTAATACTATATAACGTTATACGTTATAACGTAATACTAATATAAACGTTATACGTTTATAACGTAATACTATATAAAGTTATACGTTATAACGTAAATACTATATAACGTTATACGTTATAGCGTAATACTATATAATGTTATACGTTATAACGTAATACTATATAACGTTATACGTTATAACGTAATACTATATAACGTTATACGTTATAACGTAATACTATAGAACGTTATACGTTATAACGTAATACTATATAACGTTATACGATATAACGTAATACTATATAACGTTATACGATATAAACGTAATACTATATAACGTTATACGTTATAACGTAATACTATATAACGTTATACGTTATAACGTAATACTATATAAACGTTATACGTTATAACGTAATACTATATAACGTTATACGTTATAACGTAATACTATATAAACGTTATACGTTATAACGTAATACTATATAACGTTATACCGTTATAACGTTAATACTATATAACGTTATACGTTATAACGTAATACTATATAACGTTATACGATATAAACGTAATACTATATAAACGTTTAATACTATATAACGTTATACGTTATAACGTAATACTATATAACGTTATACGTTACATGGTGATACTATATAACGTTATACGTTATAACGTAATACTATAAAATGTTATACGTTATAACGTAATACTATATAACGTTATACGTTATAGCGTAATACTATATAACGTTATACGTTATAACGTAATACTATATAACGTTATACGTTACATGGTGATACTATATAACGTTATACGTTATAACGTAATACTATAAAATGTTATACGTTATAACGTAATACTATATAACGTTATACGTTACATGGTGATACTATATATCGTTATACGTTATAGCGTAATACTATATAATGTTATACGTTATAACGTAATACTATATAACGTTATACGTTATACCGTAATACTATAAAAAGTTATACGATATAACGTAATACTATATAACGTTATACGTTATAACGTAATACTATATAACGTTATACGTTATAACGTAATACTATATAACGTTATACGTTATATGGTAATACTATATAACGTTATACGTTATAACGTAATACTATATAACGTTATACGTTATAACGTAATACTATATAACGTTATACGTCACAACGTAATACTATATAACGTTATACGTTATAACGTAATACTATATAACGTTATACGTTATATGGTAATACTATATAACGTTATACGTTATAACGTAATACTACATAAAGTTATACGTTATAACGTAATACTATATAACGTTATACGTTATAACGTAATACTATATAACGTTATACGTTATAACGTAATACTATATAACGTTATACGTTATAACGTAATACTATATAACGTTATACGTTATAACGTAATACTATATAACGTTATACGTTATATGGTGATACTATATAACGTTATAACGTAATGCTATATAACGTTATACGTTATAACGTAATACTATATAACGTTATACGTTATAACGTAATACTATATAACGTTATACGTTATATGGTGATACTATATAACGTTATAACGTAATGCTATATAACGTTATACGTTATAACGTGATACTATATAACGTTATACTATATAACGTTATACGTTATATGGTAATACTATATAACGTTATACGTTATAACGTAATACTATATAACGTTATACGTTATAACGTTATACTATATAACGTTATACGTCACAACGTAATACTATATAACGTTATACGTTATAACGTAATACTATATAACGTTATACGTTATAACGTAATACTATATAACGCTATACGTTATAACGTAATACTATATAACGTTATACGTTATAGCGTAATACTATATAACGTTATACGTTATAACGTAATACTATATAACGTTATACGTTATAACGTAATACTGTATAACGTTATACGTTATAACGTAATACTGTATAACGTTATACGTTATAACGTAATACTATATAACGTTATACGTTATAACGTAATACTATATAACGTTATACGTTATAACGTAATACTATATAACGTTATACGTTATAACGTAATACTATATAACGTTATACGTTATAACGTAATACTATATAAAGTTATACGTTATAACGTAATACTATATAACGTTATACGTTATAACGTAATACTATATAACGTTATACGATATAACGTAATACTATATAACGTTATACGTTATAACGTAATACTATATAACGTTATACGTTATAACGTAATACTATATAAAGTTATACGTTATAACGTAATACTATATAACGTTATACGTTATAGCGTAATACTATATAATGTTATACGTTATAACGTAATACTATATAACGTTATACGTTATACCGTAATACTATAAAAAGTTATACGATATAACGTAATACTATATAACGTTATACGTTATAACGTAATACTATATAACGTTATACGTTATAACGTAATACTATATAACGTTATACGTTATAACGTAATACTATATAACGTTATACGTTATAACGTAATACTATATAACGTTATACGTCACAACGTAATACTATATAACGTTATACGTTATAACGTAATACTATATAACGTTATACGTTATATGGTAATACTATATAACGTTATACGTTATAACGTAATACTATATAACGTTATACGTTATAACGTAATACTATATAACGTTATACGTCACAACGTAATACTATATAACGTTATACGTTATAAAGTAATACTATATAACGTTATACGTTATAACGTAATACTATATAACGTTATACGTTATAACGTAATACTATATAACGTTATACGTTATAACGTAATACTATATAACGTTATACGTTATATGGTGATACTATATAACGTTATAACGTAATGCTATATAACGTTATACGTTATAACGTAATACTATATAACGTTATACGTTATAACGTAATACTATATAACGTTATACGTTATATGGTGATACTATATAACGTTATAACGTAATGCTATATAACGTTATACGTTATAACGTAATACTATATAACGTTATACTATATAACGTTATACGTTATATGGTAATACTATATAACGTTATACGTTATAACGTAATACTATATAACGTTATACGTTATAACGTAATACTATATAACGTTATACGTCACAACGTAATACTATATAACGTTATACGTTATAACGTAATACTATATAACGTTATACGTTATAACGTAATACTATATAACGCTATACGTTATAACGTAATACTATATAACGTTATACGTTATAACGTAATACTATATAACGTTATACGTTACATGGTGATACTATATAACGTTATACGTTATAACGTAATACTATATAACGTTATACGTTATATGGTAATACTATATAACGTTATACGTTATAACGTAATACTACATAAAGTTATACGTTATAACGTAATACTATATAACGTTATACGTTATAACGTAATACTATATAACGTTATACGTTATAACGTAATACTATATAACGTTATACGTTATAACGTAATACTATATAACGTTATACGTTATATGGTGATACTATATAACGTTATAACGTAATGCTATATAACGTTATACGTTATAACGTAATACTATATAACGTTATACGTTATAACGTAATACTATATAACGTTATACGTTATATGGTGATACTATATAACGAAATAACGTAATGCTATATAACGTTATACGTTATAACGTAATACTATATAACGTTATACTATATAACGTTATACGTTATATGGTAATACTATATAACGTTATACGTTATAACGTAATACTATATAACGTTATACGTTATAACGTAATACTATATAACGTTATACGTTATAACGTAATACTATATAAAGTTATACGTTATAACTTAATACTATATAACGTTATACGTTACATGGTGATACTATATATCGTTATACGTTATAGCGTAATACTATATAATGTTATACGTTATAATGTAATACTATATAACGTTATACGTTATACCGTAATACTATAAAAAGTTATACGATATAACGTAATACTATATAACGTTATACGTTATAACGTAATACTATATAACGTTATACGTTATAACGTAATACTATATAACGTTATACGTCACAACGTAATACTATATAACGTTATACGTTATAACGTAATACTATATAACGTTATACGTTATATGGTAATACTATATAACGTTATACGTTATAACGTAATACTATATAACGTTATACGTTATAACGTAATACTATATAACGTTATACGTTATAACGTAATACTATATAACGTTATACGTTATATGGTGATACTATATAACGTTATAACGTAATGCTATATAACGTTATACGTTATAACGTAATACTATATAACGTTATACGTTATAACGTAATACTATATAACGTTATACGTTATATGGTGATACTATATAACGTTATAACGTAATGCTATATAACGTTATACGTTATAACGTGATACTATATAACGTTATACTATATAACGTTATACGTTATATGGTAATACTATATAACGTTATACGTTATAACGTAATACTATATAACGTTATACGTTATAACGTAATACTATATAACGTTATACGTTATAACGTAATACTATATAACGCTATACGTTATAACGTAATACTATATAACGTTATACGTTATAGCGTAATACTATATAACGTTATACGTTATAACGTAATACTATATAACGTTATACGTTATAACGTAATACTGTATAACGTTATACGTTATAACGTAATACTGTATAACGTTATACGTTATAACGTAATACTATATAACGTTATACGTTATAACGTAATACTATATAACGTTATACGTTATAACGTAATACTATATAACGTTATACGTTATAACGTAATACTATATAACGTTATACGTTATAACGTAATACTATATAAAGTTATACGTTATAACGTAATACTATATAACGTTATACGTTATAACGTAATACTATATAACGTTATACGATATAACGTAATACTATATAACGTTATACGTTATAACGTAATACTATATAACGTTATACGTTATAACGTAATACTATATAAAGTTATACGTTATAACGTAATACTATATAACGTTATACGTTATAGCGTAATACTATATAATGTTATACGTTATAACGTAATACTATATAACGTTATACGTTATAACGTAATACTATATAACGTTATACGTTATAACGTAATACTATAGAACGTTATACGTTATAACGTAATACTATATAACGTTATACGATATAACGTAATACTATATAACGTTATACGATATAACGTAATACTATATAACGTTATACGTTATAACGTAATACTATATAACGTTATACGTTATAACGTAATACTATATAACGTTATACGTTATAACGTAATACTATATAACGTTATACGTTATAACGTAATACTATATAACGTTATACGTTATAACGTAATACTATATAACGTTATACGTTATAACGTAATACTATATAACGTTATACGTTATAACGTAATACTATATAACGTTATACGATATAACGTAATACTATATAACGTTATACGATATAACGTAATACTATATAACGTTATACGTTATAACGTAATACTATATAACGTTATACGTTATAACGTAATACTATATAACGTTATACGTTACATGGTGATACTATATAACGTTATACGTTATAACGTAATACTATAAAATGTTATACGTTATAACGTAATACTATATAACGTTATACGTTATAGCGTAATACTATATAACGTTATACGTTATAACGTAATACTATATAACGTTATACGTTACATGGTGATACTATATAACGTTATACGTTATAACGTAATACTATAAAATGTTATACGTTATAACGTAATACTATATAACGTTATACGTTACATGGTGATACTATATATCGTTATACGTTATAGCGTAATACTATATAATGTTATACGTTATAACGTAATACTATATAACGTTATACGTTATACCGTAATACTATAAAAAGTTATACGATATAACGTAATACTATATAACGTTATACGTTATAACGTAATACTATATAACGTTATACGTTATAACGTAATACTATATAACGTTATACGTTATATGGTAATACTATATAACGTTATACGTTATAACGTAATACTATATAACGTTATACGTTATAACGTAATACTATATAACGTTATACGTCACAACGTAATACTATATAACGTTATACGTTATAACGTAATACTATATAACGTTATACGTTATATGGTAATACTATATAACGTTATACGTTATAACGTAATACTACATAAAGTTATACGTTATAACGTAATACTATATAACGTTATACGTTATAACGTAATACTATATAACGTTATACGTTATAACGTAATACTATATAACGTTATACGTTATAACGTAATACTATATAACGTTATACGTTATAACGTAATACTATATAACGTTATACGTTATATGGTGATACTATATAACGTTATAACGTAATGCTATATAACGTTATACGTTATAACGTAATACTATATAACGTTATACGTTATAACGTAATACTATATAACGTTATACGTTATATGGTGATACTATATAACGTTATAACGTAATGCTATATAACGTTATACGTTATAACGTGATACTATATAACGTTATACTATATAACGTTATACGTTATATGGTAATACTATATAACGTTATACGTTATAACGTAATACTATATAACGTTATACGTTATAACGTTATACTATATAACGTTATACGTCACAACGTAATACTATATAACGTTATACGTTATAACGTAATACTATATAACGTTATACGTTATAACGTAATACTATATAACGCTATACGTTATAACGTAATACTATATAACGTTATACGTTATAGCGTAATACTATATAACGTTATACGTTATAACGTAATACTATATAACGTTATACGTTATAACGTAATACTGTATAACGTTATACGTTATAACGTAATACTGTATAACGTTATACGTTATAACGTAATACTATATAACGTTATACGTTATAACGTAATACTATATAACGTTATACGTTATAACGTAATACTATATAACGTTATACGTTATAACGTAATACTATATAACGTTATACGTTATAACGTAATACTATATAAAGTTATACGTTATAACGTAATACTATATAACGTTATACGTTATAACGTAATACTATATAACGTTATACGATATAACGTAATACTATATAACGTTATACGTTATAACGTAATACTATATAACGTTATACGTTATAACGTAATACTATATAAAGTTATACGTTATAACGTAATACTATATAACGTTATACGTTATAGCGTAATACTATATAATGTTATACGTTATAACGTAATACTATATAACGTTATACGTTATACCGTAATACTATAAAAAGTTATACGATATAACGTAATACTATATAACGTTATACGTTATAACGTAATACTATATAACGTTATACGTTATAACGTAATACTATATAACGTTATACGTTATAACGTAATACTATATAACGTTATACGTTATAACGTAATACTATATAACGTTATACGTCACAACGTAATACTATATAACGTTATACGTTATAACGTAATACTATATAACGTTATACGTTATATGGTAATACTATATAACGTTATACGTTATAACGTAATACTATATAACGTTATACGTTATAACGTAATACTATATAACGTTATACGTCACAACGTAATACTATATAACGTTATACGTTATAAAGTAATACTATATAACGTTATACGTTATAACGTAATACTATATAACGTTATACGTTATAACGTAATACTATATAACGTTATACGTTATAACGTAATACTATATAACGTTATACGTTATATGGTGATACTATATAACGTTATAACGTAATGCTATATAACGTTATACGTTATAACGTAATACTATATAACGTTATACGTTATAACGTAATACTATATAACGTTATACGTTATATGGTGATACTATATAACGTTATAACGTAATGCTATATAACGTTATACGTTATAACGTAATACTATATAACGTTATACTATATAACGTTATACGTTATATGGTAATACTATATAACGTTATACGTTATAACGTAATACTATATAACGTTATACGTTATAACGTAATACTATATAACGTTATACGTCACAACGTAATACTATATAACGTTATACGTTATAACGTAATACTATATAACGTTATACGTTATAACGTAATACTATATAACGCTATACGTTATAACGTAATACTATATAACGTTATACGTTATAACGTAATACTATATAACGTTATACGTTACATGGTGATACTATATAACGTTATACGTTATAACGTAATACTATATAACGTTATACGTTATATGGTAATACTATATAACGTTATACGTTATAACGTAATACTACATAAAGTTATACGTTATAACGTAATACTATATAACGTTATACGTTATAACGTAATACTATATAACGTTATACGTTATAACGTAATACTATATAACGTTATACGTTATAACGTAATACTATATAACGTTATACGTTATATGGTGATACTATATAACGTTATAACGTAATGCTATATAACGTTATACGTTATAACGTAATACTATATAACGTTATACGTTATAACGTAATACTATATAACGTTATACGTTATATGGTGATACTATATAACGAAATAACGTAATGCTATATAACGTTATACGTTATAACGTAATACTATATAACGTTATACTATATAACGTTATACGTTATATGGTAATACTATATAACGTTATACGTTATAACGTAATACTATATAACGTTATACGTTATAACGTAATACTATATAACGTTATACGTTATAACGTAATACTATATAAAGTTATACGTTATAACTTAATACTATATAACGTTATACGTTACATGGTGATACTATATATCGTTATACGTTATAGCGTAATACTATATAATGTTATACGTTATAATGTAATACTATATAACGTTATACGTTATACCGTAATACTATAAAAAGTTATACGATATAACGTAATACTATATAACGTTATACGTTATAACGTAATACTATATAACGTTATACGTTATAACGTAATACTATATAACGTTATACGTCACAACGTAATACTATATAACGTTATACGTTATAACGTAATACTATATAACGTTATACGTTATATGGTAATACTATATAACGTTATACGTTATAACGTAATACTATATAACGTTATACGTTATAACGTAATACTATATAACGTTATACGTCACAACGTAATACTATATAACGTTATACGTTATAACGTAATACTATATAAAGTTATACGTTATATGGTAATACTATATAACGTTATACGTTATAACGTAATACTACATAAAGTTATACGTTATAGA
>NW_027185133.1:0-29334 GCF_040668555.2 Bombus flavifrons
GTTATATAGTATTACGTTATAACGTATAACATTATATAGTATTACGTTATAACGTATAACATTATATAGTATTACGTTATAACGTATAACGTTATATAGTATCACCATGTAACGTATAACGTTATATAGTATCACCATGTAACGTATAACGTTATATAGTATCACCATGTAACGTATAACGTTATATAGTATTACGTTATAACGTATAACGTTATATAGTATGACGTTATAACGTATAACGTTATATAGTATTACGTTATAACGTATAACGTTATATAGTATTACGTTATAACGTATAACGTTATTTAGTATTACCATATAACGTATAACGTTATATAGTATTACCATATAATGTATAACGTTATATAGTATTACCATATAACGTATAACGTTATATAGTATTACGTTATAACGTATAACGTTATATAGTATTACGTTATAACGTATAACGTTATATAGTATTACCATATAACGTATAACGTTATATAGTATTACGTTATAACGTATAACATTATATAGTATTACGTTATAACGTATAACGTTATATAGTATTACGTTATAACGTATAACGTTATATAGTATTACGTTATAACGTATAACGTTATATAGTATTACGTTATAACGTATAACGTTATATACTATTACGTTATAACGTTATATAGTATCACCATGTAACGTATAACGTTATATAGTATTACGTTATAACGTATAACGTTATATAGTATCACCATGTAACGTATAACGTTATATAGTATCACCATGTAACGTATAACGTTATATAGTATCACGATGTAACGTATAACGTTATATAGTATTACGTTATAACGTATAACGTTATATAGTATGACGTTATAACGTATAACGTTATATAGTATTACGTTATAACGTATAACGTTATATAGTATTATGTTATAACGTATAACGTTATTTAGTATTACCATATAACGTATAACGTTATATAGTATTACCATATAATGTATAACGTTATATAGTATTACCATATAACGTATAACGTTATATAGTATTACGTTATAACGTATAACGTTATATAGTATTACGTTATAACGTATAACGTTATATAGTATTACGTTATAACGTATAACGTTATATAGTATTACGTTATAACGTATAACATTATATAGTATTACGTTATAACGTATAACATTATATAGTATTACGTTATAACGTATAACGTTATATAGTATTACGTTATAACGTATAACGTTATATAGTATCACCATGTAACGTATAACGTTATATAGTATCACCATGTAACGTATAACGTTATATAGTATTACGTTATAACGTATAACGTTATATAGTATGACGTTATAACGTATAACGTTATATAGTATTACGTTATAACGTATAACGTTATATAGTATTACGTTATAACGTATAACGTTATTTAGTATTACCATATAACGTATAACGTTATATAGTATTACCATATAATGTATAACGTTATATAGTATGACGTTATAACGTATAACGTTATATAGTATTACGTTATAACGTATAACATTATATAGTATTACGTTATAACGTATAACGTTATATAGTATGACGTTATAACGTATAACGTTATATAGTATTACGTTATAACGTATAACATTATATAGTATTACGTTATAACGTATAACGTTATATAGTGTTACGTTATAACGTATAACGTTATATAGTATTACGTTATAACGTATAACGTTATATAGTATTACGTTATAACGTATAACATTATATAGTATTACGTTATAACGTATAACATTATATAGTATTACGTTATAACGTATAACGTTATATAGTATCACCATGTAACGTATAACGTTATATAGTATCACCATGTAACGTATAACGTTATATAGTATCACCATGTAACGTATAACGTTATATAGTATTACGTTATAACGTATAACGTTATATAGTATGACGTTATAACGTATAACGTTATATAGTATTACGTTATAACGTATAACGTTATATAGTATTACGTTATAACGTATAACGTTATTTAGTATTACCATATAACGTATAACGTTATATAGTATTACCATATAATGTATAACGTTATATAGTATTACCATATAACGTATAACGTTATATAGTATTACGTTATAACGTATAACGTTATATAGTATTACGTTATAACGTATAACGTTATATAGTATTACCATATAACGTATAACGTTATATAGTATTACGTTATAACGTATAACATTATATAGTATTACGTTATAACGTATAACGTTATATAGTATTACGTTATAACGTATAACGTTATATAGTATTACGTTATAACGTATAACGTTATATAGTATTACGTTATAACGTATAACGTTATATACTATTACGTTATAACGTTATATAGTATCACCATGTAACGTATAACGTTATATAGTATTACGTTATAACGTATAACGTTATATAGTATCACCATGTAACGTATAACGTTATATAGTATCACCATGTAACGTATAACGTTATATAGTATCACGATGTAACGTATAACGTTATATAGTATTACGTTATAACGTATAACGTTATATAGTATGACGTTATAACGTATAACGTTATATAGTATTACGTTATAACGTATAACGTTATATAGTATTACGTTATAACGTATAACGTTATTTAGTATTACCATATAACGTATAACGTTATATAGTATTACCATATAATGTATAACGTTATATAGTATTACCATATAACGTATAACGTTATATAGTATTACGTTATAACGTATAACGTTATATAGTATTACGTTATAACGTATAACGTTATATAGTATTACGTTATAACGTATAACGTTATATAGTATTACGTTATAACGTATAACATTATATAGTATTACGTTATAACGTATAACATTATATAGTATTACGTTATAACGTATAACGTTATATAGTATTACGTTATAACGTATAACGTTATATAGTATCACCATGTAACGTATAACGTTATATAGTATCACCATGTAACGTATAACGTTATATAGTATTACGTTATAACGTATAACGTTATATAGTATGACGTTATAACGTATAACGTTATATAGTATTACGTTATAACGTATAACGTTATATAGTATTACGTTATAACGTATAACGTTATTTAGTATTACCATATAACGTATAACGTTATATAGTATTACCATATAATGTATAACGTTATATAGTATTACCATATAACGTATAACGTTATATAGTACTACGTTATAACGTATAACGTTATATAGTATTACGTTATAACGTATAACGTTATATAGTATTACCATATAACGTATAACGTTATATAGTATTACGTTATAACGTATAACATTATATAGTATTACGTTATAACGTATAACGTTATATAGTATGACGTTATAACGTATAACGTTATATAGTATTACGTTATAACGTATAACATTATATAGTATTACGTTATAACGTATAACGTTATATAGTGTTACGTTATAACGTATAACGTTATATAGTATTACGTTATGACGTTTAACGTTATATAGTATTACCATATCACGTATAAAGTTATATAGTATTACGGTATAACGTATAACGTTATATACTATTACGTTATAACGTTATATAGTATCACCATGTAACGTATAACGTTATATAGTATTACGTTATAACGTATAACGTTATATAGTATTACGTTATAACGTATAACGTTATATAGTATTACGTTATAACGTATAACATTATATAGTATTACGTTATAACGTATAACATTATATAGTATTACGTTATAACGTATAACGTTATATAGTATCACCATGTAACGTATAACGTTATATAGTATCACCATGTAACGTATAACGTTATATAGTATCACCATGTAACGTATAACGTTATATAGTATTACGTTATAACGTATAACGTTATATAGTATGACGTTATAACGTATAACGTTATATAGTATTACGTTATAACGTATAACGTTATATAGTATTACGTTATAACGTATAACGTTATTTAGTATTACCATATAACGTATAACGTTATATAGTATTACCATATAATGTATAACGTTATATAGTATTACCATATAACGTATAACGTTATATAGTACTACGTTATAACGTATAACGTTATATAGTATTACGTTATAACGTATAACGTTATATAGTATTACCATATAACGTATAACGTTATATAGTATTACGTTATAACGTATAACATTATATAGTATTACGTTATAACGTATAACGTTATATAGTATCACCATGTAACGTATAACGTTATATAGTATCACCATGTAACGTATAACGTTATATAGTATCACCATGTAACGTATAACGTTATATAGTATCACCATGTAACGTATAACGTTATATAGTATTACGTTATAACGTATAACATTATATAGTATTACGTTATAACGTATAACGTTATATAGTATTACGTTATAACGTATAACGTTATATAGTATTACGTTATAACGTTTAACGTTATATAGTATTACCATATCACGTATAAAGTTATATAGTATTACGGTATAACGTATAACGTTATATACTATTACGTTATAACGTTATATAGTATCACCATGTAACGTATAACGTTATATAGTATTACGTTATAACGTATAACGTTATATAGTATTACGTTAAAACGTATAACGTTATATAGTATTACGTTATATCGTATCACGTTATATAGTATTACGTTATAACGTATAACGTTATATAGTATTACGTTATAACGTATAACGTTATATAGTATTACGTTATAACGTTATATAGTATCACCATGTAACGTATAACGTTATATAGTATTACGTTATAACGTATAACGTTATATAGTATTACGTTATAACGTATAACGTTATATAGTATTACGTTATAACGTATAACATTATATAGTATTACGTTAAAACGTATAACGTTATATAGTATTACGTTATATCGTATCACGTTATATAGTATGACGTTATAACGTATAACGTTATATAGTATTACGTTATAACGTATAACATTATATAGTATTACGTTATAACGTATAACGTTATATAGTATGACGTTATAACGTATAACGTTATATAGTATTACGTTATAACGTATAACATTATATAGTATTACGTTATAACGTATAACGTTATATAGTGTTACGTTATAACGTATAACGTTATATAGTATTACGTTATAACGTATAACGTTATATAGTATTACGTTATAACGTATAACATTATATAGTATTACGTTATAACGTATAACATTATATAGTATTACGTTATAACGTATAACGTTATATAGTATCACCATGTAACGTATAACGTTATATAGTATCACCATGTAACGTATAACGTTATATAGTATCACCATGTAACGTATAACGTTATATAGTATTACGTTATAACGTATAACGTTATATAGTATGACGTTATAACGTATAACGTTATATAGTATTACGTTATAACGTATAACGTTATATAGTATTACGTTATAACGTATAACGTTATTTAGTATTACCATATAACGTATAACGTTATATAGTATTACCATATAATGTATAACGTTATATAGTATTACCATATAACGTATAACGTTATATAGTATTACGTTATAACGTATAACGTTATATAGTATTACGTTATAACGTATAACGTTATATAGTATTACCATATAACGTATAACGTTATATAGTATTACGTTATAACGTATAACATTATATAGTATTACGTTATAACGTATAACGTTATATAGTATTACGTTATAACGTATAACGTTATATAGTATTACGTTATAACGTATAACGTTATATAGTATTACGTTATAACGTATAACGTTATATACTATTACGTTATAACGTTATATAGTATCACCATGTAACGTATAACGTTATATAGTATTACGTTATAACGTATAACGTTATATAGTATCACCATGTAACGTATAACGTTATATAGTATCACCATGTAACGTATAACGTTATATAGTATCACGATGTAACGTATAACGTTATATAGTATTACGTTATAACGTATAACGTTATATAGTATGACGTTATAACGTATAACGTTATATAGTATTACGTTATAACGTATAACGTTATATAGTATTACGTTATAACGTATAACGTTATTTAGTATTACCATATAACGTATAACGTTATATAGTATTACCATATAATGTATAACGTTATATAGTATTACCATATAACGTATAACGTTATATAGTATTACGTTATAACGTATAACGTTATATAGTATTACGTTATAACGTATAACGTTATATAGTATTACGTTATAACGTATAACGTTATATAGTATTACGTTATA
Source organism: Bombus flavifrons (assembly GCF_040668555.2). Lineage (NCBI taxonomy): Eukaryota > Metazoa > Arthropoda > Insecta > Hymenoptera > Apidae > Bombus > Bombus flavifrons. The sequence continues at coordinate 6,280 of NW_027185133.1, forward strand.
ACGTATAACATTATATAGTATTACGTTATAACGTATAACATTATATAGTATTACGTTATAACGTATAACGTTATATAGTATTACGTTATAACGTATAACGTTATATAGTATCACCATGTAACGTATAACGTTATATAGTATCACCATGTAACGTATAACGTTATATAGTATTACGTTATAACGTATAACGTTATATAGTATGACGTTATAACGTATAACGTTATATAGTATTACGTTATAACGTATAACGTTATATAGTATTACGTTATAACGTATAACGTTATTTAGTATTACCATATAACGTATAACGTTATATAGTATTACCATATAATGTATAACGTTATATAGTATTACCATATAACGTATAACGTTATATAGTACTACGTTATAACGTATAACGTTATATAGTATTACGTTATAACGTATAACGTTATATAGTATTACCATATAACGTATAACGTTATATAGTATTACGTTATAACGTATAACATTATATAGTATTACGTTATAACGTATAACGTTATATAGTATGACGTTATAACGTATAACGTTATATAGTATTACGTTATAACGTATAACATTATATAGTATTACGTTATAACGTATAACGTTATATAGTGTTACGTTATAACGTATAACGTTATATAGTATTACGTTATGACGTTTAACGTTATATAGTATTACCATATCACGTATAAAGTTATATAGTATTACGGTATAACGTATAACGTTATATACTATTACGTTATAACGTTATATAGTATCACCATGTAACGTATAACGTTATATAGTATTACGTTATAACGTATAACGTTATATAGTATTACGTTATAACGTATAACGTTATATAGTATTACGTTATAACGTATAACATTATATAGTATTACGTTATAACGTATAACATTATATAGTATTACGTTATAACGTATAACGTTATATAGTATCACCATGTAACGTATAACGTTATATAGTATCACCATGTAACGTATAACGTTATATAGTATCACCATGTAACGTATAACGTTATATAGTATTACGTTATAACGTATAACGTTATATAGTATGACGTTATAACGTATAACGTTATATAGTATTACGTTATAACGTATAACGTTATATAGTATTACGTTATAACGTATAACGTTATTTAGTATTACCATATAACGTATAACGTTATATAGTATTACCATATAATGTATAACGTTATATAGTATTACCATATAACGTATAACGTTATATAGTACTACGTTATAACGTATAACGTTATATAGTATTACGTTATAACGTATAACGTTATATAGTATTACCATATAACGTATAACGTTATATAGTATTACGTTATAACGTATAACATTATATAGTATTACGTTATAACGTATAACGTTATATAGTATCACCATGTAACGTATAACGTTATATAGTATCACCATGTAACGTATAACGTTATATAGTATCACCATGTAACGTATAACGTTATATAGTATCACCATGTAACGTATAACGTTATATAGTATTACGTTATAACGTATAACATTATATAGTATTACGTTATAACGTATAACGTTATATAGTATTACGTTATAACGTATAACGTTATATAGTATTACGTTATAACGTTTAACGTTATATAGTATTACCATATCACGTATAAAGTTATATAGTATTACGGTATAACGTATAACGTTATATACTATTACGTTATAACGTTATATAGTATCACCATGTAACGTATAACGTTATATAGTATTACGTTATAACGTATAACGTTATATAGTATTACGTTAAAACGTATAACGTTATATAGTATTACGTTATATCGTATCACGTTATATAGTATTACGTTATAACGTATAACGTTATATAGTATTACGTTATAACGTATAACGTTATATAGTATTACGTTATAACGTTATATAGTATCACCATGTAACGTATAACGTTATATAGTATTACGTTATAACGTATAACGTTATATAGTATTACGTTATAACGTATAACGTTATATAGTATTACGTTATAACGTATAACATTATATAGTATTACGCTATAACGTATAACATTATATAGTATTACGTTATAACGTATAACGTTATATAGTATCACCATGTAACGTATAACGTTATATAGTATCACCATGTAACGTATAACGTTATATAGTATCACCATGTAACGTATAACGTTATATAGTATTACGTTATAACGTATAACGTTATATAGTATGACGTTATAACGTATAACGTTATATAGTATTACGTTATAACGTATAACGTTATATAGTATTACGTTATAACGTATAACGTTATTTAGTATTACCATATAACGTATAACGTTATATAGTATTACCATATAATGTATAACGTTATATAGTATTACCATATAACGTATAACGTTATATAGTATTACGTTATAACGTATAACGTTATATAGTATTACGTTATAACGTATAACGTTATATAGTATTACCATATAACGTATAACGTTATATAGTATTACGTTATAACGTATAACATTATATAGTATTACGTTATAACGTATAACGTTATATAGTATTACGTTATAACGTATAACGTTATATAGTATTACGCTATAACGTATAACGTTATATAGTATTACGTTATAACGTATAACGTTATATAGTATCACCATGTAACGTATAACGTTATATAGTATCACCATGTAACGTATAACGTTATATAGTATCACCATGTAACGTATAACGTTATATAGTATTACGTTATAACGTATAACGTTATATAGTATGACGTTATAACGTATAACGTTATATAGTATTACGTTATAACGTATAACATTATATAGTATTACGTTATAACGTATAACGTTATATAGTATTACGTTATAACGTATAACGTTATATAGTATTACGTTATGACGTTTAACGTTATATAGTATTACCATATCACGTATAAAGTTATATAGTATTACGGTATAACGTATAACGTTATATACTATTACGTTATAACGTTATATAGTATCACCATGTAACGTATAACGTTATATAGTATTACGTTATAACGTATAACGTTATATAGTATTACGTTATAACGTATAACGTTATATAGTATTACGTTATAACGTATAACATTATATAGTATTACGTTATAACGTATAACATTATATAGTATTACGTTATAACGTATAACGTTATATAGTATCACCATGTAACGTATAACGTTATATAGTATCACCATGTAACGTATAACGTTATATAGTATCACCATGTAACGTATAACGTTATATAGTATTACGTTATAACGTATAACGTTATATAGTATGACGTTATAACGTATAACGTTATATAGTATTACGTTATAACGTATAACGTTATATAGTATTACGTTATAACGTATAACGTTATTTAGTATTACCATATAACGTATAACGTTATATAGTATTACCATATAATGTATAACGTTATATAGTATTACCATATAACGTATAACGTTATATAGTATTACGTTATAACGTATAACGTTATATAGTATTACGTTATAACGTATAACGTTATATAGTATTACCATATAACGTATAACGTTATATAGTATTACGTTATAACGTATAACATTATATAGTATTACGTTATAACGTATAACGTTATATAGTATTACGTTATAACGTATAACGTTATATAGTATTACGTCATAACGTATAACGTTATATAGTATTACGTTATAACGTATAACGTTATATAGTATCACCATGTAACGTATAACGTTATATAGTATCACCATGTAACGTATAACGTTATATAGTATCACCATGTAACGTATAACGTTATATAGTATTACGTTATAACGTATAACGTTATATAGTATGACGTTATAACGTATAACGTTATATAGTATTACGTTATAACGTATAACATTATATAGTATTACGTTATAACGTATAACGTTATATAGTATTACGTTATAACGTATAACGTTATATAGTATTACGTTATAACGTTTAACGTTATATAGTATTACCATATCACGTATAAAGTTATATAGTATTACGGTATAACGTATAACGTTATATACTATTACGTTATAACGTTATATAGTATCACCATGTAACGTATAACGTTATATAGTATTACGTTATAACGTATAACGTTATATAGTATTACGTTATAACGTATAACGTTATATAGTATTACGTTATAACGTATAACATTATATAGTATTACGTTATAACGTATAACATTATATAGTATTACGTTATAACGTATAACGTTATATAGTATCACCATGTAACGTATAACGTTATATAGTATCACCATGTAACGTATAACGTTATATAGTATCACGATGTAACGTATAACGTTATATAGTATTACGTTATAACGTATAACGTTATATAGTATGACGTTATAACGTATAACGTTATATAGTATTACGTTATAACGTATAACGTTATATAGTATTACGTTATAACGTATAACGTTATTTAGTATTACCATATAACGTATAACGTTATATAGTATTTCCATATAATGTATAACGTTATATAGTATTACCATATAACGTATAACGTTATATAGTATTACGTTATAACGTATAACGTTATATAGTATTACGTTATAACGTATAACGTTATATAGTATTACCATATAACGTATAACGTTATATAGTATTACGTTATAACGTATAACGTTATATAGTATGACGTTATAACGTATAACGTTATATAGTATTACGTTATAACGTATAACGTTATATAGTATTACGTTATAACGTATAACGTTATTTAGTATTACCATATAACGTATAACGTTATATAGTATTACCATATAATGTATAACGTTATATAGTATTACCATATAACGTATAACGTTATATAGTATTACGTTATAACGTATAACGTTATATAGTATTACGTTATAACGTATAACGTTATATAGTATTACCATATAACGTATAACGTTATATAGTATTACCATATAACGTATAACGTTATATAGTATTACGTTATAACGTATAACATTATATAGTATTACGTTATAACGTATAACGTTATATAGTATTACGTTATAACGTATAACGTTATATAGTATTACGCTATAACGTATAACGTTATATAGTATTACGTTATAACGTATAACGTTATATAGTATCACCATGTAACGTATAACGTTATATAGTATCACCATGTAACGTATAACGTTATATAGTATCACCATGTAACGTATAACGTTATATAGTATTACGTTATAACGTATAACGTTATATAGTATGACGTTATAACGTATAACGTTATATAGTATTACGTTATAACGTATAACATTATATAGTATTACGTTATAACGTATAACGTTATATAGTATTACGTTATAACGTATAACGTTATATAGTATTACGTTATGACGTTTAACGTTATATAGTATTACCATATCACGTATAAAGTTATATAGTATTACGGTATAACGTATAACGTTATATACTATTACGTTATAACGTTATATAGTATCACCATGTAACGTATAACGTTATATAGTATTACGTTATAACGTATAACGTTATATAGTATTACGTTATAACGTATAACGTTATATAGTATTACGTTATAACGTATAACATTATATAGTATTACGTTATAACGTATAACATTATATAGTATTACGTTATAACGTATAACGTTATATAGTATCACCATGTAACGTATAACGTTATATAGTATCACCATGTAACGTATAACGTTATATAGTATCACCATGTAACGTATAACGTTATATAGTATTACGTTATAACGTATAACGTTATATAGTATGACGTTATAACGTATAACGTTATATAGTATTACGTTATAACGTATAACGTTATATAGTATTACGTTATAACGTATAACGTTATTTAGTATTACCATATAACGTATAACGTTATATAGTATTACCATATAATGTATAACGTTATATAGTATTACCATATAACGTATAACGTTATATAGTATTACGTTATAACGTATAACGTTATATAGTATTACGTTATAACGTATAACGTTATATAGTATTACCATATAACGTATAACGTTATATAGTATTACGTTATAACGTATAACATTATATAGTATTACGTTATAACGTATAACGTTATATAGTATTACGTTATAACGTATAACGTTATATAGTATTACGTCATAACGTATAACGTTATATAGTATTACGTTATAACGTATAACGTTATATAGTATCACCATGTAACGTATAACGTTATATAGTATCACCATGTAACGTATAACGTTATATAGTATCACCATGTAACGTATAACGTTATATAGTATTACGTTATAACGTATAACGTTATATAGTATGACGTTATAACGTATAACGTTATATAGTATTACGTTATAACGTATAACATTATATAGTATTACGTTATAACGTATAACGTTATATAGTATTACGTTATAACGTATAACGTTATATAGTATTACGTTATAACGTTTAACGTTATATAGTATTACCATATCACGTATAAAGTTATATAGTATTACGGTATAACGTATAACGTTATATACTATTACGTTATAACGTTATATAGTATCACCATGTAACGTATAACGTTATATAGTATTACGTTATAACGTATAACGTTATATAGTATTACGTTATAACGTATAACGTTATATAGTATTACGTTATAACGTATAACATTATATAGTATTACGTTATAACGTATAACATTATATAGTATTACGTTATAACGTATAACGTTATATAGTATCACCATGTAACGTATAACGTTATATAGTATCACCATGTAACGTATAACGTTATATAGTATCACGATGTAACGTATAACGTTATATAGTATTACGTTATAACGTATAACGTTATATAGTATGACGTTATAACGTATAACGTTATATAGTATTACGTTATAACGTATAACGTTATATAGTATTACGTTATAACGTATAACGTTATTTAGTATTACCATATAACGTATAACGTTATATAGTATTTCCATATAATGTATAACGTTATATAGTATTACCATATAACGTATAACGTTATATAGTATTACGTTATAACGTATAACGTTATATAGTATTACGTTATAACGTATAACGTTATATAGTATTACCATATAACGTATAACGTTATATAGTATTACGTTATAACGTATAACGTTATATAGTATTACGTTATAACGTATAACATTATATAGTATTACGTTATAACGTATAACATTATATAGTATTACGTTATAACGTATAACGTTATATAGTATTACGTTATAACGTATAACGTTATATAGTATCACCATGTAACGTATAACGTTATATAGTATCACCATGTAACGTATAACGTTATATAGTATTACGTTATAACGTATAACGTTATATAGTATGACGTTATAACGTATAACGTTATATAGTATTACGTTATAACGTATAACGTTATATAGTATTACGTTATAACGTATAACGTTATTTAGTATTACCATATAACGTATAACGTTATATAGTATTACCATATAATGTATAACGTTATATAGTATTACCATATAACGTATAACGTTATATAGTACTACGTTATAACGTATAACGTTATATAGTATTACGTTATAACGTATAACGTTATATAGTATTACCATAACGTATAACGTTATATAGTATTACGTTATAACGTATAACGTTATATAGTATTACGTTATAACGTATAACGTTATTTAGTATTACCATATAACGTATAACGTTATATAGTATTACCATATAATGTATAACGTTATATAGTATTACCATATAACGTATAACGTTATATAGTATTACGTTATAACGTATAACATTATATAGTATTACGTTATAACGTATAACGTTATATAGTATTACGTTATAACGTATAACGTTATATAGTATTACGTTATAACGTTTAACGTTATATAGTATTACCATATCACGTATAAAGTTATATAGTATTACGGTATAACGTATAACGTTATATACTATTACGTTATAACGTTATATAGTATCACCATGTAACGTATAACGTTATATAGTATTACGTTATAACGTATAACGTTATATAGTATTACGTTAAAACGTATAACGTTATATAGTATTACGTTATATCGTATCACGTTATATAGTAATTACGTTATAACGTATAACGTTATATAGTATTACGTTATAACGTTTAACGTTATATAGTATTACCATATCACGTATAAAGTTATATAGTATTACGGTATAACGTATAACGTTATATACTATTACGTTATAACGTTATATAGTATCACCATGTAACGTATAACGTTATATAGTATTACGTCATAACGTATAACGTTATATAGTATTACGTTATAACGTATAACGTTATATAGTAATCACCATGTAACGTATAACGTTATATAGTATCACCATGTAACGTATAACGTTATATAGTATCACCATGTAACGTATAACGTTATATAGTATTACGTTATAACGTATAACGTTATATAGTATGACGTTATAACGTATAACGTTATATAGTATTACGTTATAACGTATAACATTATATAGTATTACGTTATAACGTATAACGTTATATAGTATTACGTTATAACGTATAACGTTATATAGTATTACGTTATAACGTTTAACGTTATATAGTATTACCATATCACGTATAAAGTTATATAGTATTACGGTATAACGTATAACGTTATATACTATTACGTTATAACGTTATATAGTATCACCATGTAACGTATAACGTTATATAGTATTACGTTATAACGTATAACGTTATATAGTATTACGTTATAACGTATAACGTTATATAGTATTACGTTATAACGTATAACATTATATAGTATTACGTTATAACGTATAACATTATATAGTATTACGTTATAACGTATAACGTTATATAGTATCACCATGTAACGTATAACGTTATATAGTATCACCATGTAACGTATAACGTTATATAGTATCACGATGTAACGTATAACGTTATATAGTATTACGTTATAACGTATAACGTTATATAGTATGACGTTATAACGTATAACGTTATATAGTATTACGTTATAACGTATAACGTTATATAGTATTACGTTATAACGTATAACGTTATTTAGTATTACCATATAACGTATAACGTTATATAGTATTTCCATATAATGTATAACGTTATATAGTATTACCATATAACGTATAACGTTATATAGTATTACGTTATAACGTATAACGTTATATAGTATTACGTTATAACGTATAACGTTATATAGTATTACCATATAACGTATAACGTTATATAGTATTACGTTATAACGTATAACGTTATATAGTATTACGTTATAACGTATAACATTATATAGTATTACGTTATAACGTATAACATTATATAGTATTACGTTATAACGTATAACGTTATATAGTATTACGTTATAACGTATAACGTTATATAGTATCACCATGTAACGTATAACGTTATATAGTATCACCATGTAACGTATAACGTTATATAGTATTACGTTATAACGTATAACGTTATATAGTATGACGTTATAACGTATAACGTTATATAGTATTACGTTATAACGTATAACGTTATATAGTATTACGTTATAACGTATAACGTTATTTAGTATTACCATATAACGTATAACGTTATATAGTATTACCATATAATGTATAACGTTATATAGTATTACCATATAACGTATAACGTTATATAGTACTACGTTATAACGTATAACGTTATATAGTATTACGTTATAACGTATAACGTTATATAGTATTACCATATAACGTATAACGTTATATAGTATTACGTTATAACGTATAACGTTATATAGTATTACGTTATAACGTATAACGTTATTTAGTATTACCATATAACGTATAACGTTATATAGTATTACCATATAATGTATAACGTTATATAGTATTACCATATAACGTATAACGTTATATAGTATTACGTTATAACGTATAACATTATATAGTATTACGTTATAACGTATAACGTTATATAAGTATTACGTTATAACGTATAACGTTATATAGTATTACGTTATAACGTTTAACGTTATATAGTATTACCATATCACGTATAAAGTTATATAGTATTACGGTATAACGTATAACGTTATATACTATTACGTTATAACGTTATATAGTATCACCATGTAACGTATAACGTTATATAGTATTACGTTATAACGTATAACGTTATATAGTATTACGTTAAAACGTATAACGTTATATAGTATTACGTTATATCGTATCACGTTATATAGTATTACGTTATAACGTATAACGTTATATAGTATTACGTTATAACGTTTAACGTTATATAGTATTACCATATCACGTATAAAGTTATATAGTATTACGGTATAACGTATAACGTTATATACTATTACGTTATAACGTTATATAGTATCACCATGTAACGTATAACGTTATATAGTATTACGTTATAACGTATAACGTTATATAGTATTACGTTATAACGTATAACGTTATATAGTATTACGTTATAACGTATAACATTATATAGTATTACGTTATAACGTATAACATTATATAGTATTACGTTATAACGTATAACGTTATATAGTATCACCATGTAACGTATAACGTTATATAGTATCACCATGTAACGTATAACGTTATATAGTATCACCATGTAACGTATAACGTTATATAGTATTACGTTATAACGTATAACGTTATATAGTATGACGTTATAACGTATAACGTTATATAGTATTACGTTATAACGTATAACGTTATATAGTATTACGTTATAACGTATAACGTTATTTAGTATTACGTTATAACGTATAACGTATATAGTATTACGTTATAACGTATAACGTTATATAGTATTGCCATATAACGTATAACGTTATATAGTATTACGTTATAACGTATAACATTATATAGTATTACGTTATAACGTATAACGTTATATAGTATTACGTTATAACGTATAACGTTATATAGTATTACGTTATAACGTATAACGTTATATAGTATTACGTTATAACGTATAACGTTATATAGTATTGCCATATAACGTATAACGTTATATAGTATTACGTTATAACGTATAACATTATATAGTATTACGTTATAACGTATAACGTTATATAGTATTACGTTATAACGTATAACGTTATATAGTATTACGTTATAACGTATAACGTTATATAGTATTACGTTATAACGTATAACGTTATATAGTATCACCATGTAACGTATAACGTTATATAGTATCACCATGTAACGTATAACGTTATATAGTATCACCATGTAACGTATAACGTTATATAGTATTACGTTATAACGTATAACGTTATATAGTATGACGTTATAACGTATAACGTTATATAGTATTACGTTATAACGTATAACATTATATAGTATTACGTTATAACGTATAACGTTATATAGTATTACGTTATAACGTATAACGTTATATAGTATTACGTTATAACGTTTAACGTTATATAGTATTACCATATCACGTATAAAGTTATATAGTATTACGGTATAACGTATAACGTTATATACTATTACGTTATAACGTTATATAGTATCACCATGTAACGTATAACGTTATATAGTATTACGTTATAACGTATAACGTTATATAGTATTACGTTATAACGTATAACGTTATATAGTATTACGTTATAACGTATAACGTTATATAGTATTACCATATAACGTATAACGTTATATAGTATTACGTTATAACGTATAACGTTATATAGTATTACGTTATAACGTATAACGTTATATAGTATTACGTTATAACGTATAACGTTATATAGTATTACGTTATAACGTATAACGTTATTTAGTATTACCATATAACGTATAACGTTATATAGTATTACCATATAATGTATAACGTTATATAGTATTACCATATAACGTATAACGTTATATAGTATTACGTTATAACGTATAACGTTATATAGTATTACGTTATAACGTATAACGTTATATAGTATTACCATATAACGTATAACGTTATATAGTATTACGTTATAACGTATAACGTTATATAGTATTACGTTATAACGTATAACATTATATAGTATTACGTTATAACGTATAACATTATATAGTATTACGTTATAACGTATAACGTTATATAGTATTACGTTATAACGTATAACGTTATATAGTATCACCATGTAACGTATAACGTTATATAGTATCACCATGTAACGTATAACGTTATATAGTATTACGTTATAACGTATAACGTTATATAGTATGACGTTATAACGTATAACGTTATATAGTATTACGTTATAACGTATAACGTTATATAGTATTACGTTATAACGTATAACGTTATTTAGTATTACCATATAACGTATAACGTTATATAGTATTACCATATAATGTATAACGTTATATAGTATTACCATATAACGTATAACGTTATATAGTACTACGTTATAACGTATAACGTTATATAGTATTACGTTATAACGTATAACGTATAACGTTATATAGTATTACGTTATATCGTATCACGTTATATAGTATTACGTTATAACGTATAACGTTATATAGTATTACGTTATAACGTTTAACGTTATATAGTATTACCATATCACGTATAAAGTTATATAGTATTACGGTATAACGTATAACGTTATATACTATTACGTTATAACGTTATATAGTATCACCATGTAACGTATAACGTTATATAGTATTACGTCATAACGTATAACGTTATATAGTATTACGTTATAACGTATAACGTTATATAGTATCACCATGTAACGTATAACGTTATATAGTATCACCATGTAACGTATAACGTTATATAGTATCACCATGTAACGTATAACGTTATATAGTATTACGTTATAACGTATAACGTTATATAGTATGACGTTATAACGTATAACGTTATATAGTATTACGTTATAACGTATAACATTATATAGTATTACGTTATAACGTATAACGTTATATAGTATTACGTTATAACGTATAACGTTATATAGTATTACGTTATAACGTTTAACGTTATATAGTATTACCATATCACGTATAAAGTTATATAGTATTACGGTATAACGTATAACGTTATATACTATTACGTTATAACGTTATATAGTATCACCATGTAACGTATAACGTTATATAGTATTACGTTATAACGTATAACGTTATATAGTATTACGTTATAACGTATAACGTTATATAGTATTACGTTATAACGTATAACATTATATAGTATTACGTTATAACGTATAACATTATATAGTATTACGTTATAACGTATAACGTTATATAGTATCACCATGTAACGTATAACGTTATATAGTATCACCATGTAACGTATAACGTTATATAGTATCACGATGTAACGTATAACGTTATATAGTATTACGTTATAACGTATAACGTTATATAGTATGACGTTATAACGTATAACGTTATATAGTATTACGTTATAACGTATAACGTTATATAGTATTACGTTATAACGTATAACGTTATTTAGTATTACCATATAACGTATAACGTTATATAGTATTTCCATATAATGTATAACGTTATATAGTATTACCATATAACGTATAACGTTATATAGTATTACGTTATAACGTATAACGTTATATAGTATTACGTTATAACGTATAACGTTATATAGTATTACCATATAACGTATAACGTTATATAGTATTACGTTATAACGTATAACGTTATATAGTATTACCATATAACGTATAACGTTATATAGTATTACGTTATAACGTATAACGTTATATAGTATTACGTTATAACGTATAACATTATATAGTATTACGTTATAACGTATAACATTATATAGTATTACGTTATAACGTATAACGTTATATAGTATTACGTTATAACGTATAACGTTATATAGTATCACCATGTAACGTATAACGTTATATAGTATCACCATGTAACGTATAACGTTATATAGTATTACGTTATAACGTATAACGTTATATAGTATGACGTTATAACGTATAACGTTATATAGTATTACGTTATAACGTATAACGTTATATAGTATTACGTTATAACGTATAACGTTATTTAGTATTACCATATAACGTATAACGTTATATAGTATTACCATATAATGTATAACGTTATATAGTATTACCATATAACGTATAACGTTATATAGTACTACGTTATAACGTATAACGTTATATAGTATTACGTTATAACGTATAACGTTATATAGTATTACCATATAACGTATAACGTTATATAGTATTACGTTATAACGTATAACGTTATATAGTATTACGTTATAACGTATAACGTTATTTAGTATTACCATATAACGTATAACGTTATATAGTATTACCATATAATGTATAACGTTATATAGTATTACCATATAACGTATAACGTTATATAGTATTACGTTATAACGTATAACATTATATAGTATTACGTTATAACGTATAACGTTATATAGTATTACGTTATAACGTATAACGTTATATAGTATTACGTTATAACGTTTAACGTTATATAGTATTACCATATCACGTATAAAGTTATATAGTATTACGGTATAACGTATAACGTTATATACTATTACGTTATAACGTTATATAGTATCACCATGTAACGTATAACGTTATATAGTATTACGTTATAACGTATAACGTTATATAGTATTACGTTAAAACGTATAACGTTATATAGTATTACGTTATATCGTATCACGTTATATAGTATTACGTTATAACGTATAACGTTATATAGTATTACGTTATAACGTTTAACGTTATATAGTATTACCATATCACGTATAAAGTTATATAGTATTACGGTATAACGTATAACGTTATATACTATTACGTTATAACGTTATATAGTATCACCATGTAACGTATAACGTTATATAGTATTACGTTATAACGTATAACGTTATATAGTATTACGTTATAACGTATAACGTTATATAGTATTACGTTATAACGTATAACATTATATAGTATTACGTTATAACGTATAACATTATATAGTATTACGTTATAACGTATAACGTTATATAGTATCACCATGTAACGTATAACGTTATATAGTATCACCATGTAACGTATAACGTTATATAGTATCACCATGTAACGTATAACGTTATATAGTATTACGTTATAACGTATAACGTTATATAGTATGACGTTATAACGTATAACGTTATATAGTATTACGTTATAACGTATAACGTTATATAGTATTACGTTATAACGTATAACGTTATTTAGTATTACCATATAACGTATAACGTTATATAGTATTACCATATAATGTATAACGTTATATAGTATTACCATATAACGTATAACGTTATATAGTATTACGTTATAACGTATAACGTATATAGTATTACGTTATAACGTATAACGTTATATAGTATTGCCATATAACGTATAACGTTATATAGTATTACGTTATAACGTATAACATTATATAGTATTACGTTATAACGTATAACGTTATATAGTATTACGTTATAACGTATAACGTTATATAGTATTACGTTATAACGTATAACGTTATATAGTATTACGTTATAACGTATAACGTTATATAGTATTGCCATATAACGTATAACGTTATATAGTATTACGTTATAACGTATAACATTATATAGTATTACGTTATAACGTATAACGTTATATAGTATTACGTTATAACGTATAACGTTATATAGTATTACGTTATAACGTATAACGTTATATAGTATTACGTTATAACGTATAACGTTATATAGTATCACCATGTAACGTATAACGTTATATAGTATCACCATGTAACGTATAACGTTATATAGTATCACCATGTAACGTATAACGTTATATAGTATTACGTTATAACGTATAACGTTATATAGTATGACGTTATAACGTATAACGTTATATAGTATTACGTTATAACGTATAACATTATATAGTATTACGTTATAACGTATAACGTTATATAGTATTACGTTATAACGTATAACGTTATATAGTATTACGTTATAACGTTTAACGTTATATAGTATTACCATATCACGTATAAAGTTATATAGTATTACGGTATAACGTATAACGTTATATACTATTACGTTATAACGTTATATAGTATCACCATGTAACGTATAACGTTATATAGTATTACGTTATAACGTATAACGTTATATAGTATTACGTTATAACGTATAACGTTATATAGTATTACGTTATAACGTATAACGTTATATAGTATTACCATATAACGTATAACGTTATATAGTATTACGTTATAACGTATAACGTTATATAGTATTACGTTATAACGTATAACGTTATATAGTATTACGTTATAACGTATAACGTTATATAGTATTACGTTATAACGTATAACGTTATTTAGTATTACCATATAACGTATAACGTTATATAGTATTACCATATAATGTATAACGTTATATAGTATTACCATATAACGTATAACGTTATATAGTATTACGTTATAACGTATAACGTTATATAGTATTACGTTATAACGTATAACGTTATATAGTATTACCATATAACGTATAACGTTATATAGTATTACGTTATAACGTATAACGTTATATAGTATTACGTTATAACGTATAACATTATATAGTATTACGTTATAACGTATAACATTATATAGTATTACGTTATAACGTATAACGTTATATAGTATTACGTTATAACGTATAACGTTATATAGTATCACCATGTAACGTATAACGTTATATAGTATCACCATGTAACGTATAACGTTATATAGTATTACGTTATAACGTATAACGTTATATAGTATGACGTTATAACGTATAACGTTATATAGTATTACGTTATAACGTATAACGTTATTTAGTATTACCATATAACGTATAACGTTATATAGTATTACCATATAATGTATAACGTTATATAGTATTACCATATAACGTATAACGTTATATAGTACTACGTTATAACGTATAACGTTATATAGTATTACGTTATAACGTATAACGTATAACGTTATATAGTATTACCATATAACGTATAACGTTATATACTATTACGTTATAACGTTATATAGTATCACCATGTAACGTATAACGTTATATATTATCACCATGAAACGTATAACGTTATATAGTATTACGTTATAACGTATAACGTTATATAGTATGACGTTATATCGTATCGCGTTATATAGTATTACGTTATAACGTATAACGTTATATAGTATTACGTTATAACGTTTAACGTTATATAGTATTACGTTATAACGCTTAACGATATATAGTATTACGTTATAACGTATAACGTTATACAGTATTACGTTATAACGTATAACGTTATATAGTATGACTTTATAACGTATAACATTATATAGTATTACGTTATAACGTATAACGTTATATAGTATCACCATGTAACGTATAACGTTATATAATATTACGTTATAACGTATAACGTTATATAGTATTACGTTATAACGTATAACGTTATATAGTATTACGTTATATCGTATCACGTTATATAGTATTACGTTATAACGTATAACGTTATATAGTATTACGTTATAACGTTTAACGTTATATAGTATTACGTTATAACGCTTAACGATATATAGTATTACGTTATAACGTATAACGTTATATAGTATTACGTTATAACGTATAACGTTATATAGTATCACCATGTAACGTATAACGTTATATAATATTACGTTATAACGTATAACGTTATATAGTATTACGTTATAACGTATAACGTTATATAGTATTACGTTATATCGTATCGCGTTATATAGTATTACGTTATAACGTATAACGTTATATAGTATTACGTTATAACGTTTAACGTTATATAGTATTACGTTATAACGCTTAACGATATATAGTATTACGTTATAACGTATAACGTTATATAGTATTACGTTATAACGTATAAAGTTATATAGTATTACGTAATAACGTATAACGTTATATAGTAATACGTTATAACGTATAACGTTATATAGTATTACGTTATATCGTATCACGTTATATAGTATTACGTTATAACGTTTAACGTTATATAGTATTACGTTATAACGCTTAACGATATATAGTATTACGTTATAACGTATAACGTTATATAGTATTACGTTATAACGTATAACGTTATATAGTATTACGTTATAACGTATAACGTTATATAGTATTACGTTATGACGTATAACGTTATATAGTATTACCATATAACGTATAACGTTATATAGTATTACGTTATAACGTATAACGTTATATAGTATTACGTTATAACGTATAACGTTATATAGTATTACGTTATAACGTATAACGTTATATAGTATTACCATATCACGTATAACGTTATATAGTATTACGGTATAACGTATAACGTTATATAGTATTACGTTATAAGGTATGACGTTATATAGTGTTACGTTATAACGTATAACGTTATATAGTATTACGTTATAACGTATAACATTATATAGTATTACGCTATAACGTATAACGATATATAGTATCACCATGTAACGTATAACGTTATATAGTATTACGTAATAACGTATAACTTTATATAGTATTACGTTATAACGTATAACGTTATATAGTATTACGTTATAACGTATAACATTATATAGTATTACGTTATAACGTATAACGTTATATAGTATCACCATGTAACGTATAACGTTATATAATATTACGTTATAACGTACAACGTTATATAGTATTACGTTATAACGTATAACGTTATATAGTATTACGTTATATCGTATCACGTTATATAGTATTACGTTATAACGTATAACGTTATATAGTATTACGTTATAACGTTATATAGTATCACCATGTAACGTATAACTTTATATAGTATTACGTTATAACGTATAACGTTATATAGTATTACGTTATAACGTATAACGTTATATAGTATTACGTTATGACGTATAACGTTATATACTATTACGTTATAACGTTATATAGTATCACCATGTAACGTATAACGTTATATAGTATCACCATGTAACGTATAACGTTATATAGTATGACGTTATAACGTATAACGTTATATAGTATTACCATATAACGTATAACGTTATATAGTATTACCATATAACGTATAACGTTATATACTATTACGTTATAACGTTATATAGTATCACCATGTAACGTATAACGTTATATATTATCACCATGTAACGTATAACGTTATATAGTATTACGTTATAACGTATAACGTTATATAGTATGACGTTATAACGTATAACGTTATATAGTATTACCATATAACGTATAACGTTATACAGTATTACGTTATAACGTATAACGTTATATAGTATGACTTTATAACGTATAACATTATATAGTATTACGTTATAACGTATAACGTTATATAGTATCACCATGTAACGTATAACGTTATATAATATTACGTTATAACGTATAACGTTATATAGTATTACGTTATAACGTATAACGTTATATAGTATTACGTTATATCGTATCACGTTATATAGTATTACGTTATAACGTATAACGTTATATAGTATTACGTTATAACGTTTAACGTTATATAGTATTACGTTATAACGCTTAACGATATATAGTATTACGTTATAACGTATAACGTTATATAGTATTACGTTATAACGTATAACGTTATATAGTATCACCATGTAACGTATAACGTTATATAATATTACGTTATAACGTATAACGTTATATAGTATTACGTTATAACGTATAACGTTATATAGTATTACGTTATATCGTATCGCGTTATATAGTATTACGTTATAACGTATAACGTTATATAGTATTACGTTATAACGTTTAACGTTATATAGTATTACGTTATAACGCTTAACGATATATAGTATTACGTTATAACGTATAACGTTATATAGTATTACGTTATAACGTATAAAGTTATATAGTATTACGTAATAACGTATAACGTTATATAGTAATACGTTATAACGTATAACGTTATATAGTATTACGTTATATCGTATCACGTTATATAGTATTACGTTATAACGTTTAACGTTATATAGTATTACGTTATAACGCTTAACGATATATAGTATTACGTTATAACGTATAACGTTATATAGTATTACGTTATAACGTATAACGTTATATAGTATTACGTTATAACGTATAACGTTATATAGTATTACGTTATGACGTATAACGTTATATAGTATTACCATATAACGTATAACGTTATATAGTATTACGTTATAACGTATAACGTTATATAGTATTACGTTATAACGTATAACGTTATATAGTATTACGTTATAACGTATAACGTTATATAGTATTACGTTATAACGTATAACGTTATATAGTATTACCATATCACGTATAACGTTATATAGTATTACGGTATAACGTATAACGTTATATAGTATTACGTTATAAGGTATGACGTTATATAGTGTTACGTTATAACGTATAACGTTATATAGTATTACGTTATAACGTATAACATTATATAGTATTACGCTATAACGTATAACGATATATAGTATCACCATGTAACGTATAACGTTATATAGTATTACGTAATAACGTATAACTTTATATAGTATTACGTTATAACGTATAACGTTATATAGTATTACGTTATAACGTATAACATTATATAGTATTACGTTATAACGTATAACGTTATATAGTATCACCATGTAACGTATAACGTTATATAATATTACGTTATAACGTATAACGTTATATAGTATTACGTTATAACGTATAACGTTATATAGTATTACGTTATATCGTATCACGTTATATAGTATTACGTTATAACGTATAACGTTATATAGTATTACGTTATAACGTTATATAGTATCACCATGTAACGTATAACTTTATATAGTATTACGTTATAACGTATAACGTTATATAGTATTACGTTATAACGTATAACGTTATATAGTATTACGTTATGACGTATAACGTTATATACTATTACGTTATAACGTTATATAGTATCACCATGTAACGTATAACGTTATATAGTATCACCATGTAACGTATAACGTTATATAGTATGACGTTATAACGTATAACGTTATATAGTATTACCATATAACGTATAACGTTATATAGTATTACCATATAACGTATAACGTTATATACTATTACGTTATAACGTTATATAGTATCACCATGTAACGTATAACGTTATATATTATCACCATGTAACGTATAACGTTATATAGTATTACGTTATAACGTATAACGTTATATAGTATGACGTTATAACGTATAACGTTATATAGTATTACCATATAACGTATAACGTTATACAGTATTACGTTATAACGTATAACGTTATATAGTATGACTTTATAACGTATAACGTTATATAGTATTACCATATAACGTATAACGTTATATAGTATCACCATGTAACGTATAACGTTATATATTTTTACGTTATAACGTATAACGTTATATAGTATGACGTTATGACGTATAACGTTATATAGTATTACCATATAACGTATAACGTTATATACTATTACGTTATAACGTTATATAGTATCACCATGTAAAGTATAACGTTATATAGTATTACGTTATAACGTATAACGTTATATAGTATTACGTTATAACGTATAAAGTTATATAGTATTACGTAATAACGTATAACGTTATATAGTAATACGTTATAACGTATAACGTTATATAGTATTACGTTATAACGTATAACGTATAACGTTATATAGTATTACCATATAACGTATAACGTTATATACTATTACGTTATAACGTTATATAGTATCACCATGTAACGTATAACGTTATATATTATCACCATGTAACGTATAACGTTATATAGTATTACGTTATAACGTATAACGTTATATAGTATGACGTTATAACGTATAACGTTATATAGCATTACCATATAACGTATAACGTTATACAGTATTACGTTATAACGTATAACGTTATATAGTATGACTTTATAACGTATAACATTATATAGTATTACGTTATAACGTATAACGTTATATAGTATCACCATGTAACGTATAACGTTATATAATATTACGTTATAACGTATAACGTTATATAGTATTACGTTATAACGTATAACGTTATATAGTATTACGTTATATCGTATCACGTTATATAGTATTACGTTATAACGTATAACGTTATATAGTATTACGTTATAACGTTTAACGTTATATAGTATTACGTTATAACGCTTAACGATATATAGTATTACGTTATAACGTATAACGTTATATAGTATTACGTTATAACGTATAACGTTATATAGTATCACCATGTAACGTATAACGTTATATAATATTACGTTATAACGTATAACGTTATATAGTATTACGTTATAACGTATAACGTTATATAGTATTACGTTATATCGTATCGCGTTATATAGTATTACGTTATAACGTATAACGTTATATAGTATTACGTTATAACGTTTAACGTTATATAGTATTACGTTATAACGCTTAACGATATATAGTATTACGTTATAACGTATAACGTTATATAGTATTACGTTATAACGTATAAAGTTATATAGTATTACGTAATAACGTATAACGTTATATAGTAATACGTTATAACGTATAACGTTATATAGTATTACGTTATATCGTATCACGTTATATAGTATTACGTTATAACGTTTAACGTTATATAGTATTACGTTATAACGCTTAACGATATATAGTATTACGTTATAACGTATAACGTTATATAGTATTACGTTATAACGTATAACGTTATATAGTATTACGTTATAACGTATAACGTTATATAGTATTACGTTATGACGTATAACGTTATATAGTATTACCATATAACGTATAACGTTATATAGTATTACGTTATAACGTATAACGTTATATAGTATTACGTTATAACGTATAACGTTATATAGTATTACGTTATAACGTATAACGTTATTTAGTATTACCATATAACGTATAACGTTATATAGTATTACCATATAATGTATAACGTTATATAGTATTACCATATAACGTATAACGTTATATAGTACTACGTTATAACGT
>NW_027185134.1:0-29201 GCF_040668555.2 Bombus flavifrons
GTTATAACGTATAACGTTATACAGTATTACGTTATGACGTATAACGTTATATAGTATTACCATATAACGTATAACGTTATTTACTATTACGTTATAACGTATAACGTTATATAGTATCACCATGTAACGTATAACGCTATATAGTATTACGTTATAACGTATAACGTTAAACAGTATTACGTTATAACGTATAACTTTATATAGTATTACGTTATAACGTATAACTTTATGTAGTATTACGTTATAACGTATAACGTTATATAGTATTACGTTATAACGTATAACGTTATGTAGTATTACGTTATAACGTATAACGTTATGTAGTATTACGTTATAACGTATAACGTTAAACAGTATTACGTTATAACGTATAACGTTATATAGTATTACGTTATAACGTATAACGTTATGTAGTATTACGTTATAACGTATAACGTTATTTACTATTACGTTATAACGTATAACGTTATATAGTATCACCATGTAACGTATAACGCTATATAGTATTACGTTATAACGTTATATAGTATCACCATATAAAGTATAACGTTATATAGTATTACGTTATATCGTATAACGTTATATAGTATTACGTTATAACGTATAACGTTATATAGTATTACGTTATAACGTATAACGTTATGTAGTATTACGTTATAACGTATAACGTTATGTAGTATTACGTTATAACGTATAACGTTATATAGTATTACGTTATATCGTATAACGTTATAGAGTATTACGTTATAACGTATAACATTATATAGTATTACGTTATAACGTATAACGATATATAGTATCACCATGTAACGTATAACGTTATATAGTATTAAGTTATAACGTATAACTTTATATAGTATTACGTTATAACGTATAACGTTATATAGTATTACGTTGTGACGTATAACGTTATATAGTATTACGTTATAACGTATAACGTTATATAGTTTTACGTTGTGACGTATAACGTTATATAGTATTACGTTATGACGTATAACGTTATATAGTATTACGTTATAACGTATAACGTTATATAGTTTTACGTTGTGACGTATAACGTTATATAGTATTACGTTATGACGTATAACGTTATATTTTATTACGTTATAACGTATAACGTTATATAGTATTACGTTATAACGTTATATAGTATCACCATATAACGTATAACGTTATATAGTATTACGTTATAACGTATAACGTTATAAAGTATTACGTTATGACGTATAACGTTATATAGTATTACCATATAACGTATAACGTTATATAGTATTACGTTATAACGTATAACGTTATATAGTATCACCATATAACGTATAACGTTATATAGTATTACGTTATAACGTATAACGTTATACAGTATTACGTTATGACGTATAACGTTATATAGTATTACCATATAACGTATAACGTTATTTACTATTACGTTATAACGTATAACGTTATATAGTATCACCATGTAACGTATAACGCTATATAGTATTACGTTATAACGTATAACGTTAAACAGTATTACGTTATAACGTATAACGTTATATAGTATTACGTTATAACGTATAACTTTATGTAGTATTACGTTATAACGTATAACGTTATATAGTATTACCATATAACGTATAACGTTATGTAGTATTACGTTATAACGTATAACGTTATATAGTATTACGTTATATCGTATAACGTTATATAGTATTACGTTATAACGTATAACGTTATATAGTATTACGTTATAACGTTATATAGTATCACCATATAACGTATAACGTTATATAGTATTACGTTATATCGTATAACGTTATATAGTATTACGTTATAACGTATAACGTTATATAGTATTACGTTATAACGTATAACGTTATGTAGTATTACGTTATAACGTATAACGTTATGTAGTATTACGTTATAACGTATAACGTTATATAGTATTACGTTATAACGTATAACTTTATGTAGTATTACGTTATAACGTATAACGTTATATAGTATTACCATATAACGTATAACGTTATGTAGTATTACGTTATAACGTATAACGTTAAACAGTATTACGTTATAACGTATAACGTTATATAGTATTACGTTATAACGTATAACGTTATGTAGTATTACGTTATAACGTATAACGTTATTTACTATTACGTTATAACGTATAACGTTATATAGTATCACCATGTAACGTATAACGCTATATAGTATTACGTTATAACGTTATATAGTATCACCATATAAAGTATAACGTTATATAGTATTACGTTATATCGTATAACGTTATATAGTATTACGTTATAACGTATAACGTTATATAGTATTACGTTATAACGTATAACGTTATGTAGTATTACGTTATAACGTATAACGTTATGTAGTATTACGTTATAACGTATAACGTTATATAGTATTACGTTATATCGTATAACGTTATAGAGTATTACGTTATAACGTATAACATTATATAGTATTACGTTATAACGTATAACGATATATAGTATCACCATGTAACGTATAACGTTATATAGTATTAAGTTATAACGTATAACTTTATATAGTATTACGTTATAACGTATAACGTTATATAGTATTACGTTGTGACGTATAACGTTATATAGTATTACGTTATAACGTATAACGTTATATAGTTTTACGTTGTGACGTATAACGTTATATAGTATTACGTTATGACGTATAACGTTATATAGTATTACGTTATAACGTATAACGTTATATAGTTTTACGTTGTGACGTATAACGTTATATAGTATTACGTTATGACGTATAACGTTATATTTTATTACGTTATAACGTATAACGTTATATAGTATTACGTTATAACGTTATATAGTATCACCATATAACGTATAACGTTATATAGTATTACGTTATAACGTATAACGTTATAAAGTATTACGTTATGACGTATAACGTTATATAGTATTACCATATAACGTATAACGTTATATAGTATTACGTTATAACGTATAACGTTATATAGTATCACCATATAACGTATAACGTTATATAGTATTACGTTATAACGTATAACGTTATACAGTATTACGTTATGACGTATAACGTTATATAGTATTACCATATAACGTATAACGTTATTTACTATTACGTTATAACGTATAACGTTATATAGTATCACCATGTAACGTATAACGCTATATAGTATTACGTTATAACGTATAACGTTAAACAGTATTACGTTATAACGTATAACGTTATATAGTATTACGTTATAACGTATAACTTTATGTAGTATTACGTTATAACGTATAACGTTATATAGTATTACCATATAACGTATAACGTTATGTAGTATTACGTTATAACGTATAACGTTATATAGTATTACGTTATATCGTATAACGTTATATAGTATTACGTTATAACGTATAACGTTATATAGTATTACGTTATAACGTTATATAGTATCACCATATAACGTATAACGTTATATAGTATTACGTTATATCGTATAACGTTATATAGTATTACGTTATAACGTATAACGTTATATAGTATTACGTTATAACGTATAACGTTATGTAGTATTACGTTATAACGTATAACGTTATGTAGTATTACGTTATAACGTATAACGTTATATAGTATTACGTTATATCGTATAACGTTATAGAGTATTACGTTATAACGTATAACATTATATAGTATTACGTTATAACGTATAACGATATATAGTATCACCATGTAACGTATAACGTTATATAGTATTATGTTATAACGTATAACTTTATATAGTATTACGTTATAACGTATAACGTTATATAGTATTAAGTTATAACGTATAACGTTATATAGTATTACGTTATAACGTTATATAGTATCACCATATAACGTACAACGTTATATAGTATTACGTTATAACGTATAACATTATATAGTATTACGTTATGACGTATAACGTTATAAAGTATTACCATATAACGTATGACGTTATATAGTATTACGTTATAACGTATAGCGTTATATAGTATTACGTTATAACGTATAACTTTATATAGTATTACGTTATAACGTATAACGTTATATAGTATTACGTTATAACGTTATATAGTATCACCATATAACGTATAACGTTATATAGTATTACGTTATATCGTATAACGTTATATATTATTACGTTATAACGTATAACGTTATATAGTATTACGTTATAACGTATAACGTTATGTAGTATTACGTCATAACGTATAACGTTATGTAGTATTACGTTATAACGTATAACGTTATATAGTATTACGTTATATCGTATAACGTTATATAGTATTACGTTATAACGTATAACGTTATACAGTATTACGTTATAACGTATAACGGTATATAGTATTATGTTATAACGTATAACATTATGTAGTATTACGTTATAACGTATAACGTTATATAGTATTACCATATAACGTATAACGTTATATAGTATAACGTTATAACGTATAACGTTATATAGTATTACGTTGTGACGTATAACGTTATATAGTATTACGTTATAACGTATAACGTTATATAGTTTTACGTTGTGACGTATAACGTTATATAGTATTACGTTATGACGTATAACGTTATATAGTATTACGTTATAACGTATAACGTTATATAGTTTTACGTTGTGACGTATAACGTTATATAGTATTACGTTATGACGTATAACGTAATATAGTATTACGTTATAACGTATAACGTTATATAGTATTACGTTATAACGTTATATAGTATCACCATATAACGTATAACGTTATATAGTATTACGTTATAACGTATAACGTTATATAGTATTACGTTATGACGTATAACGTTATATAGTATTACGTTATAACGTATAACGTTATATAGTATTACCATATAACGTATAACGTTATATAGTATTACGTTATAACGTATAACGTTATATAGTATTACGTTATAACGTTATATAGTATCACCATATAACGTATAACGTTATATAGTATTACGTTATAACGTATAACGTTATACAGTATTACGTTATGACGTATAACGTTATATAGTATTACCATATAACGTATAACGTTATTTACTATTACGTTATAACGTATAACGTTATATAGTATCACCATGTAACGTATAACGCTATATAGTATTACGTTATAACGTATAACGTTAAACAGTATTACGTTATAACGTATAACGTTATATAGTATTACGTTATAACGTATAACTTTATGTAGTATTACGATATAACGTATAACGTTATATAGTATTACCATATAACGTATAACGTTATGTAGTATTACGTTATAGCGTATAACGTTATATAGTATTACGTTATATCGTATAACGTTATATAGTATTACGTTATAACGTATAACGTTATATAGTATTACGTTATAACGTTATATAGTATCACCATATAACGTATAACGTTATATAGTATTACGTTATATCGTATAACGTTATATAGTATTACGTTATAACGTATAACGTTATGTAGTATTACGTTATAACGTATAACGTTATATAGTATTACCATATAACGAATAACGTTATATAGTATTACGTTATATCGTATAACGTTATATAGTATTACGTTATAACGTATAACGTTATACAGTATTACGTTATAACGTATAACGGTATATAGTATTACGTTATAACGTATAACATTATGTAGTATTACGTTATAACGTATAACGTTATATAGTATCACCATATAACGTATAACATTATATAGTATTACGTTATGACGTATAACGTTATAAAGTATTACCATATAACGTATAACGTTATATAGTATTACGTTATAACGTATAGCGTTATATAGTATTACGTTATAACGTATAACTTTATATAGTATTACGTTATAACGTATAACGTTATATAGTATTACGTTATAACGTTATATAGTATCACCATATAACGTATAACGTTATATAGTATTACGTTATTTCGTATAACGTTATATAGTATTACGTTATAACGTATAACGTTATATAGTATTACGTTATAACGTATAACGTTATGTAGTATTACGTCATAACGTATAACGTTATGTAGTATTACGTTATAACGTATAACGTTATATAGTATTACGTTATATCGTATAACGTTATATAGTATTACGTTATAACGTATAACGTTATACAGTATTACGTTATAACGTATAACGGTATATAGTATTACGTTATAACGTATAACATTATGTAGTATTACGTTATGACGTATAACGTTATATAGTATTACGTTATAACGTATAACGTTATATAGTTTTACGTTGTGACGTATAACGTTATATAGTATTACGTTATGACGTATAACGTTATATTTTATTACGTTATAACGTATAACGTTATATAGTATTACGTTATAACGTTATATAGTATCACCATATAACGTATAACGTTATATAGTATTACGTTATAACGTATAACGTTATAAAGTATTACGTTATGACGTATAACGTTATATAGTATTACCATATAACGTATAACGTTATATAGTATTACGTTATAACGTATAACGTTATATAGTATCACCATATAACGTATAACGTTATATAGTATTACGTTATAACGTATAACGTTATACAGTATTACGTTATGACGTATAACGTTATATAGTATTACCATATAACGTATAACGTTATTTACTATTACGTTATAACGTATAACGTTATATAGTATCACCATGTAACGTATAACGCTATATAGTATTACGTTATAACGTATAACGTTAAACAGTATTACGTTATAACGTATAACGTTATATAGTATTACGTTATAACGTATAACTTTATGTAGTATTACGTTATAACGTATAACGTTATATAGTATTACCATATAACGTATAACGTTATGTAGTATTACGTTATAACGTATAACGTTATATAGTATTACGTTATATCGTATAACGTTATATAGTATTACGTTATAACGTATAACGTTATATAGTATTACGTTATAACGTTATATAGTATCACCATATAACGTATAACGTTATATAGTATTACGTTATATCGTATAACGTTATATAGTATTACGTTATAACGTATAACGTTATATAGTATTACGTTATAACGTATAACGTTATGTAGTATTACGTTATAACGTATAACGTTATGTAGTATTACGTTATAACGTATAACGTTATATAGTATTACGTTATATCGTATAACGTTATAGAGTATTACGTTATAACGTATAACATTATATAGTATTACGTTATAACGTATAACGATATATAGTATCACCATGTAACGTATAACGTTATATAGTATTAAGTTATAACGTATAACTTTATATAGTATTACGTTATAACGTATAACGTTATATAGTATTAAGTTATAACGTATAACGTTATATAGTATTACGTTATAACGTTATATAGTATCACCATATAACGTACAACGTTATATAGTATTACGTTATAACGTATAACATTATATAGTATTACGTTATGACGTATAACGTTATAAAGTATTACCATATAACGTATGACGTTATATAGTATTACGTTATAACGTATAGCGTTATATAGTATTACGTTATAACGTATAACTTTATATAGTATTACGTTATAACGTATAACGTTATATAGTATTACGTTATAACGTTATATAGTATCACCATATAACGTATAACGTTATATAGTATTACGTTATATCGTATAACGTTATATATTATTACGTTATAACGTATAACGTTATATAGTATTACGTTATAACGTATAACGTTATGTAGTATTACGTCATAACGTATAACGTTATGTAGTATTACGTTATAACGTATAACGTTATATAGTATTACGTTATATCGTATAACGTTATATAGTATTACGTTATAACGTATAACGTTATACAGTATTACGTTATAACGTATAACGGTATATAGTATTATGTTATAACGTATAACATTATGTAGTATTACGTTATAACGTATAACGTTATATAGTATTACCATATAACGTATAACGTTATATAGTATTACGTTATAACGTATAACGTTATATAGTATTACGTTGTGACGTATAACGTTATATAGTATTACGTTATAACGTATAACGTTATATAGTTTTACGTTGTGACGTATAACGTTATATAGTATTACGTTATGACGTATAACGTTATATAGTATTACGTTATAACGTATAACGTTATATAGTTTTACGTTGTGACGTATAACGTTATATAGTATTACGTTATGACGTATAACGTAATATAGTATTACGTTATAACGTATAACGTTATATAGTATTACGTTATAACGTTATATAGTATCACCATATAACGTATAACGTTATATAGTATTACGTTATAACGTATAACGTTATATAGTATTACGTTATGACGTATAACGTTATATAGTATTACGTTATAACGTATAACGTTATATAGTATTACCATATAACGTATAACGTTATATAGTATTACGTTATAACGTATAACGTTATATAGTATTACGTTATAACGTTATATAGTATCACCATATAACGTATAACGTTATATAGTATTACGTTATAACGTATAACGTTATACAGTATTACGTTATGACGTATAACGTTATATAGTATTACCATATAACGTATAACGTTATTTACTATTACGTTATAACGTATAACGTTATATAGTATCACCATGTAACGTATAACGCTATATAGTATTACGTTATAACGTATAACGTTAAACAGTATTACGTTATAACGTATAACGTTATATAGTATTACGTTATAACGTATAACTTTATGTAGTATTACGTTATAGCGTATAACGTTATATAGTATTACCATATAACGTATAACGTTATGTAGTATTACGTTATAACGTATAACGTTATATAGTATTACGTTATATCGTATAACGTTATATAGTATTACGTTATAACGTATAACGTTATATAGTATTACGTTATAACGTTATATAGTATCACCATATAACGTATAACGTTATATAGTATTACGTTATATCGTATAACGTTATATAGTATTACGTTATAACGTATAACGTTATGTAGTATTACGTTATAACGTATAACGTTATATAGTATTACCATATAACGAATAACGTTATATAGTATTACGTTATATCGTATAACGTTATATAGTATTACGTTATAACGTATAACGTTATACAGTATTACGTTATAACGTATAACGGTATATAGTATTACGTTATAACGTATAACATTATGTAGTATTACGTTATAACGTATAACGTTATATAGTATCACCATATAACGTATAACATTATATAGTATTACGTTATGACGTATAACGTTATAAAGTATTACCATATAACGTATAACGTTATATAGTATTACGTTATAACGTATAGCGTTATATAGTATTACGTTATAACGTATAACTTTATATAGTATTACGTTATAACGTATAACGTTATATAGTATTACGTTATAACGTTATATAGTATCACCATATAACGTATAACGTTATATAGTATTACGTTATTTCGTATAACGTTATATAGTATTACGTTATAACGTATAACGTTATATAGTATTACGTTATAACGTATAACGTTATGTAGTATTACGTCATAACGTATAACGTTATGTAGTATTACGTTATAACGTATAACGTTATATAGTATTACGTTATATCGTATAACGTTATATAGTATTACGTTATAACGTATAACGTTATACAGTATTACGTTATAACGTATAACGGTATATAGTATTACGTTATAACGTATAACATTATGTAGTATTACGTTATAACGTATAACGTTATATAGTATTACCATATAACGTATAACGTTATATAGTATTACGTTATAACGTATAACGTTATATAGTATTACGTTGTGACGTATAACGTTATATAGTATTACGTTATATCGTATAACGTTATATAGTATTACGTTATAACGTATAACGTTATACAGTATTACGTTATAACGTATATCGTTATGTAGTATTACGTTATAACGTATAACGTTATATAGTATTACGTTATATCGTATAACGTTATAGAGTATTACGTTATAACGTATAACATTATATAGTATTACGTTATAACGTATAACGATATATAGTATCACCATGTAACGTATAACGTTATATAGTATTAAGTTATAACGTATAACTTTATATAGTATTACGTTATAACGTATAACGTTATATAGTATTAAGTTATAACGTATAACGTTATATAGTATTACGTTATAACGTTATATAGTATCACCATATAACGTACAACGTTATATAGTATTACGTTATAACGTATAACATTATATAGTATTACGTTATGACGTATAACGTTATAAAGTATTACCATATAACGTATAACGTTATATAGTATTACGTTATAACGTATAGCGTTATATAGTATTACGTTATAACGTATAACTTTATATAGTATTACGTTATAACGTATAACGTTATATAGTATTACGTCATAACGTTATATAGTATCACCATATAACGTATAACGTTATATAGTATTACGTTATTTCGTATAACGTTATATAGTATTACGTTATAACGTATAACGTTATATAGTATTACGTTATAACGTATAACGTTATGTAGTATTACGTCATAACGTATAACGTTATGTAGTATTACGTTATAACGTATAACGTTATATAGTATTACGTTATATCGTATAACGTTATATAGTATTACGTTATAACGTATAACGTTATACAGTATTACGTTATAACGTATAACGGTATATAGTATTACGTTATAACGTATAACATTATGTAGTATTACGTTATAACGTATAACGTTATATAGTATTACCATATAACGTATAACGTTATATAGTATTACGTTATAACGTATAACGTTATATAGTATTACGTTGTGACGTATAACGTTAAAAGTATTACGTTATAACGTATAACGTTATATAGTTTCACGTTGTGACGTATAACGTTATATAGTATTACGTTATGACGTATAACGTTATATAGTATTACGTTATAACGTATAACGTTATATAGTTTTACGTTGTGACGTATAACGTTATACAGTATTACGTTATGACGTATAACGTTATATAGTATTACCATATAACGTATAACGTTATTTACTATTACGTTATAACGTATAACGTTATATAGTATCACCATGTAACGTATAACGCTATATAGTATTACGTTATAACGTATAACGTTAAACAGTATTACGTTATAACGTATAACGTTATATAGTATTACGTTATAACGTATAACTTTATGTAGTATTACGTTATAACGTATAACGTTATATAGTATTACCATATAACGTATAACGTTATGTAGTATTACGTTATAACGTATAACGTTATATAGTATTACGTTATATCGTATAACGTTATATAGTATTACGTTATAACGTATAACGTTATATAGTATTACGTTATAACGTTATATAGTATCACCATATAACGTATAACGTTATATAGTATTACGTTATATCGTATAACGTTATATAGTATTACGTTATAACGTATAACGTTATATAGTATTACGTTATAACGTATAACGTTATGTAGTATTACGTTATAACGTATAACGTTATGTAGTATTACGTTATAACGTATAACGTTATGTAGTATTACGTTATAACCTATAACGTTATATAGTATTACGTTATATCGTATAACGTTATAGAGTATTACGTTATAACGTATAACATTATATAGTATTACGTTATAACGTATAACGATATATAGTATCTCCATGTAACGTATAACGTTATATAGTATTAAGTTATAACGTATAACTTTATATAGTATTACGTTATAACGTATAACGTTATATAGTATTAAGTAATAACGTATAACGTTATATAGTATTACGTTATAACGTTATATAGTATCACCATATAACGTACAACGTTATATAGTATTACGTTATAACGTATAACATTATATAGTATTACGTTATGACGTATAACGTTATAAAGTATTACCATATAACGTATAACGTTATATAGTATTACGTTATAACGTATAGCGTTATATAGTATTACGTTATAACGTATAACTTTATATAGTATTACGTTATAACGTATAACGTTATATAGTATTACGTTATAACGTTATATAGTATCACCATATAACGTATAACGTTATATAGTATTACGTTATATCGTATAACGTTATATAGTATTACGTTATAACGTATAACGTTATATAGTATTGCGTTATAACGTATAACGTTATGTAGTATTACGTCATAACGTATAACGTTATGTAGTATTACGTTATAACGTATAACGTTATATAGTATTACGTTATATCGTATAACGTTATATAGTATTACGTTATAACGTATAACGTTATAAAGTATTACGTTATAACGTATAACGGTAT
This sequence comes from Bombus flavifrons, assembly GCF_040668555.2. NCBI lineage: Eukaryota > Metazoa > Arthropoda > Insecta > Hymenoptera > Apidae > Bombus > Bombus flavifrons. Next base: position 12,295 of record NW_027185134.1, read on the forward strand.
ATAGTATTACGTTATAACGTATAACATTATATAGTATTACGTTATGACGTATAACGTTATAAAGTATTACGTTATATCGTATAACGTTATATAGTATTACGTTATAACGTATAACGTTATACAGTATTACGTTATAACGTATATCGTTATGTAGTATTACGTTATAACGTATAACGTTATATAGTATTACGTTATATCGTATAACGTTATAGAGTATTACGTTATAACGTATAACATTATATAGTATTACGTTATAACGTATAACGATATATAGTATCACCATGTAACGTATAACGTTATATAGTATTAAGTTATAACGTATAACTTTATATAGTATTACGTTATAACGTATAACGTTATATAGTATTAAGTTATAACGTATAACGTTATATAGTATTACGTTATAACGTTATATAGTATCACCATATAACGTACAACGTTATATAGTATTACGTTATAACGTATAACATTATATAGTATTACGTTATGACGTATAACGTTATAAAGTATTACCATATAACGTATAACGTTATATAGTATTACGTTATAACGTATAGCGTTATATAGTATTACGTTATAACGTATAACTTTATATAGTATTACGTTATAACGTATAACGTTATATAGTATTACGTCATAACGTTATATAGTATCACCATATAACGTATAACGTTATATAGTATTACGTTATTTCGTATAACGTTATATAGTATTACGTTATAACGTATAACGTTATATAGTATTACGTTATAACGTATAACGTTATGTAGTATTACGTCATAACGTATAACGTTATGTAGTATTACGTTATAACGTATAACGTTATATAGTATTACGTTATATCGTATAACGTTATATAGTATTACGTTATAACGTATAACGTTATACAGTATTACGTTATAACGTATAACGTATATAGTATTACGTTATAACGTATAACATTATGTAGTATTACGTTATAACGTATAACGTTATATAGTATTACCATATAACGTATAACGTTATATAGTATTACGTTATAACGTATAACGTTATATAGTATTACGTTGTGACGTATAACGTTAAAAGTATTACGTTATAACGTATAACGTTATATAGTTTCACGTTGTGACGTATAACGTTATATAGTATTACGTTATGACGTATAACGTTATATAGTATTACGTTATAACGTATAACGTTATATAGTTTTACGTTGTGACGTATAACGTTATACAGTATTACGTTATGACGTATAACGTTATATAGTATTACCATATAACGTATAACGTTATTTACTATTACGTTATAACGTATAACGTTATATAGTATCACCATGTAACGTATAACGCTATATAGTATTACGTTATAACGTATAACGTTAAACAGTATTACGTTATAACGTATAACGTTATATAGTATTACGTTATAACGTATAACTTTATGTAGTATTACGTTATAACGTATAACGTTATATAGTATTACCATATAACGTATAACGTTATGTAGTATTACGTTATAACGTATAACGTTATATAGTATTACGTTATATCGTATAACGTTATATAGTATTACGTTATAACGTATAACGTTATATAGTATTACGTTATAACGTTATATAGTATCACCATATAACGTATAACGTTATATAGTATTACGTTATATCGTATAACGTTATATAGTATTACGTTATAACGTATAACGTTATATAGTATTACGTTATAACGTATAACGTTATGTAGTATTACGTTATAACGTATAACGTTATGTAGTATTACGTTATAACGTATAACGTTATGTAGTATTACGTTATAACGTATAACGTTATATAGTATTACGTTATAATCGTATAACGTTATAGAGTATTACGTTATAACGTATAACATTATATAGTATTACGTTATAACGTATAACGATATATAGTATCTCCATGTAACGTATAACGTTATATAGTATTAAGTTATAACGTATAACTTTATATAGTATTACGTTATAACGTATAACGTTATATAGTATTAAGTTATAACGTATAACGTTATATAGTATTACGTTATAACGTTATATAGTATCACCATATAACGTACAACGTTATATAGTATTACGTTATAACGTATAACATTATATAGTATTACGTTATGACGTATAACGTTATAAAGTATTACCATATAACGTATAACGTTATATAGTATTACGTTATAACGTATAGCGTTATATAGTATTACGTTATAACGTATAACTTTATATAGTATTACGTTATAACGTATAACGTTATATAGTATTACGTTATAACGTTATATAGTATCACCATATAACGTATAACGTTATATAGTATTACGTTATATCGTATAACGTTATATAGTATTACGTTATAACGTATAACGTTATATAGTATTGCGTTATAACGTATAACGTTATGTAGTATTACGTCATAACGTATAACGTTATGTAGTATTACGTTATAACGTATAACGTTATATAGTATTACGTTATATCGTATAACGTTATATAGTATTACGTTATAACGTATAACGTTATAAAGTATTACGTTATAACGTATAACGGTATATAGTATTACGTTATAACGTATAACATTATGTAGTATTACGTTATAACGTATAACGTTATATAGTATTACCATATAACGTATAACGTTATATAGTATTACGTTATAACGTATAACGTTATATAGTATTACGTTGTGACGTATAACGTTATATAGTATTACGTTATAACGTATAACGTTATATAGTTTTACGTTGTGACGTATAACGTTATATAGTATTACGTTATGACGTATAACGTTATATAGTATTACCATATAACGTATAACGTTATATAGTATTACGTTATAACGTATAACGTTATATAGTATTACGTTGTGACGTATAACGTTATATAGTATTACGTTATAACGTATAACGTTATATAGTATTACCATATAACGTATAACGTTATGTAGTATTACGTTATAACGTATAACGTTATATAGTATTACCATATAACGTATAACGTTATGTAGTATTACGTTATAACGTATAACGTTATATAGTATTACGTTATATCGTATAACGTTATATAGTATTACGTTATAACGTATAACGTTATATAGTATTACGTTATAACGTATAACGTTATGTAGTATTACGTTATAACGTATAACGTTATGTAGTATTGCGTTATAACGTATAACGTTATATAGTATTACGTTATATCGTATAACGTTATATAGTATTACGTTATAACGTATAACGTTATACAGTATTACGTTATAACGTATAACGGTATATAGTATTACGTTATAACGTATAACATTATGTAGTATTACGTTATAACGTATAACGTTATATAGTATTACCATATAACGTATAACGTTATATAGTATTACGTTATGACGTATAACGTTATATAGTATTACGTTATAACGTATAACGTTATATAGTTTTACGTTGTGACGTATAACGTTATATAGTATTACGTTATGACGTATAACGTTATATAGTATTACGTTTATAACGTATAACGTTATATAGTATTACGTTATAACGTTATATAGTATCACCATATAACGTACAACGTTATATAGTATCACCATATAACGTATAACGTTATATAGTATTACGTTATAACGTATAACGTTATAAAGTATTACGTTATGACGTATAACGTTATATAGTATTACCATATAACGTATAACGTTATATAGTATTACGTTATAACGTATAACGTTATATAGTATCACCATATAACGTATAACGTTATATAGTATTACGTTATAACGTATAACGTTATACAGTATTACGTTATGACGTATAACGTTATATAGTATTACCATATAACGTATAACGTTATATAGTATCACCATGTAACGTATAACGCTATATAGTATTACGTTATAACGTATAACGTTAAACAGTATTACGTTATAACGTATAACGTTATATAGTATTACGTTATAACGTATAACTTTATGTAGTATTACGTTATAACGTATAACGTTATATAGTATTACCATATAACGTATAACGTTATGTAGTATTACGTTATAACGTATAACGTTATATAGTATTACGTTATATCGTATAACGTTATATAGTATTACGTTATAACGTATAACGTTATATAGTATTACGTTATAACGTATAACGTTATATAGTATTACGTTATAACGTATAACGTTATGTAGTATTACGTTATAACGTATAACGTTATATAGTATTACGTTATAACGTATAACATTATATAGTATTACGTTATGACGTATAACGTTATAAAGTATTACCATATAACGTATAACGTTATATAGTATTACGTTATAACGTATAGCGTTATATAGTATTACGTTATAACGTATAACTTTATATAGTATTACGTTATAACGTATAACGTTATATAGTATTACGTTATAACGTTATATAGTATCACCATATAACGTATAACGTTATATAGTATTACGTTATATCGTATAACGTTATATAGTATTACGTTATAACGTATAACGTTATATAGTATTGCGTTATAACGTATAACGTTATGTAGTATTACGTTATAACGTATAACGTTATATAGTATTACGTTATAACGTATAACATTATATAGTATTACGTTATGACGTATAACGTTATAAAGTATTACCATATAACGTATAACGTTATATAGTATTACGTTATAACGTATAGCGTTATATAGTATTACGTTATAACGTATAACTTTATATAGTATTACGTTATAACGTATAACGTTATATAGTATTACGTTATAACGTTATATAGATCACCATATAACGTATAACGTTATATAGTATTACGTTATATCGTATAACGTTATATAGTATTACGTTATAACGTATAACGTTATATAGTATTGCGTTATAACGTATAACGTTATGTAGTATTACGTCATAACGTATAACGTTATGTAGTATTACGTTATAACGTATAACGTTATATAGTATTACGTTATATCGTATAACGTTATATAGTATTACGTTATAACGTATAACGTTATAAAGTATTACGTTATAACGTATAACGGTATATAGTATTACGTTATAACGTATAACATTATGTAGTATTACGTTATAACGTATAACGTTATATAGTATTACCATATAACGTATAACGTTATATAGTATTACGTTATAACGTATAACGTTATATAGTATTACGTTGTGACGTATAACGTTATATAGTATTACGTTATAACGTATAACGTTATATAGTTTTACGTTGTGACGTATAACGTTATATAGTATTACGTTATGACGTATAACGTTATATAGTATTACCATATAACGTATAACGTTATATAGTATTACGTTATAACGTATAACGTTATATAGTATTACGTTGTGACGTATAACGTTATATAGTATTACGTTATAACGTATAACGTTATATAGTATTACCATATAACGTATAACGTTATGTAGTATTACGTTATAACGTATAACGTTATATAGTATTACCATATAACGTATAACGTTATGTAGTATTACGTTATAACGTATAACGTTATATAGTATTACGTTATATCGTATAATGTTATATAGTATTACGTTATAACGTATAACGTTATATAGTATTACGTTATAACGTATAACGTTATGTAGTATTACGTTATAACGTATAACGTTATGTAGTATTGCGTTATAACGTATAACGTTATATAGTATTACGTTATATCGTATAACGTTATATAGTATTACGTTATAACGTATAACGTTATACAGTATTACGTTATAACGTATAACGGTATATAGTATTACGTTATAACGTATAACATTATGTAGTATTACGTTATAACGTATAACGTTATATAGTATTACCATATAACGTATAACGTTATATAGTATTACGTTATGACGTATAACGTTATATAGTATTACGTTATAACGTATAACGTTATATAGTTTTACGTTGTGACGTATAACGTTATATAGTATTACGTTATGACGTATAACGTTATATAGTATTACGTTATAACGTATAACGTTATATAGTATTACGTTATAACGTTATATAGTATCACCATATAACGTACAACGTTATATAGTATCACCATATAACGTATAACGTTATATAGTATTACGTTATAACGTATAACGTTATAAAGTATTACGTTATGACGTATAACGTTATATAGTATTACCATATAACGTATAACGTTATATAGTATTACGTTATAACGTATAACGTTATATAGTATCACCATATAACGTATAACGTTATATAGTATTACGTTATAACGTATAACGTTATACAGTATTACGTTATGACGTATAACGTTATATAGTATTACCATATAACGTATAACGTTATATAGTATCACCATGTAACGTATAACGCTATATAGTATTACGTTATAACGTATAACGTTAAACAGTATTACGTTATAACGTATAACGTTATATAGTATTACGTTATAACGTATAACTTTATGTAGTATTACGTTATAACGTATAACGTTATATAGTATTACCATATAACGTATAACGTTATGTAGTATTACGTTATAACGTATAACGTTATATAGTATTACGTTATATCGTATAACGTTATATAGTATTACGTTATAACGTATAACGTTATATAGTATTACGTTATAACGTATAACGTTATATAGTATTACGTTATAACGTATAACGTTATGTAGTATTACGTTATAACGTATAACGTTATGTAGTATTACGTTATAACGTATAACGTTATATAGTATTACGTTATATCGTATAACGTTATAGAGTATTACGTTATAACGTATAACATTATATAGTATTACGTTATAACGTATAACGATATATAGTATCACCATGTAACGTATAACGTTATATAGTATTAAGTTATAACGTATAACTTTATATAGTATTACGTTATAACGTATAACGTTATATAGTATTAAGTTATAACGTATAACGTTATATAGTATTACGTTATAACGTTATATAGTATCACCATATAACGTACAACGTTATATAGTATTACGTTATAACGTATAACATTATATAGTATTACGTTATGACGTATAACGTTATAAAGTATTACCATATAACGTATAACGTTATATAGTATTACGTTATAACGTATAGCGTTATATAGTATTACGTTATAACGTATAACTTTATATAGTATTACGTTATAACGTATAACGTTATATAGTATTACGTTATAACGTTATATAGTATCACCATATAACGTATAACGTTATATAGTATTACGTTATATCGTATAACGTTATATAGTATTACGTTATAACGTATAACGTTATATAGTATTACGTTATAACGTATAACGTTATGTAGTATTACGTCATAACGTATAACGTTATGTAGTATTACGTTATAACGTATAACGATATATAGTATTACGTTATATCGTATAACGTTATATAGTATTACGTTATAACGTATAACGTTATACAATATTACGTTATAACGTATAACGGTATATAGTATTACGTTATAACGTATAACATTATGTAGTATTACGTTATAACGGTATAACGTTATATAGTATTACCATATAACGTATAACGTTATATAGTATTACGTTATAACGTATAACGTTATATAGTATTACGTTGTGACGTATAACGTTATATAGTATTACGTTATAACGTATAACGTTATATAGTTTTACGTTGTGACGTATAACGTTATATAGTATTACGTTATGACGTATAACGTTATATAGTATTACGTTATAACGTATAACGTTATATAGTTTTACGTTGTGACGTATAACGTTATATAGTATTACGTTATGACGTATAACGTTATATAGTATTACGTTATAACGTATAACGTTATATAGTATTACGTTATAACGTTATATAGTATCACCATATAACGTATAACGTTATATAGTATTACGTTATAACGTATAACGTATATAGTATTACGTTATGACGTATAACGTTATATAGTATTACGTTATAACGTATAACGTTATATAGTATTACCATATAACGTATAACGTTATATAGTATTACGTTATAACGTATAACGTTATATAGTATTACGTTCTAACGTTATATAGTATCACCATATAACGTATAACGTTATATAGTATTACGTTATAACGTATAACGTTATACAGTATTACGTTATGACGTATAACGTTATATAGTATTACCATATAACGTATAACGTTATTTACTATTACGTTATATCGTATAACGTTATATAGTATCACCATGTAACGTATAACGCTATATAGTATTACGTTATAACGTATAACGTTAAACAGTATTACGTTATAACGTATAACGTTATATAGTATTACGTTATAACGTATAACTTTATGTAGTATTACGTTATAACGTATAACGTTATATAGTATTACCATATAACGTATAACGTTATGTAGTATTACGTTATAACGTATAACGTTATATAGTATTACGTTATATCGTATAACGTTATATAGTATTACGTTATAACGTATAACGTTATATAGTATTACGTTATAGACGTATAACGTTATGTAGTATTACGTTATAACGTATAACGTTATGTAGTATTACGTTATAACGTATAACGTTATATAGTATTACGTTATATCGTATAACGTTATATAGTATTACCATATAACGTATAACGTTATATAGTATTACGTTATAACGTATAACGTTATATAGTATTACGTTGTGACGTATAACGTTATATAGTATTACGTTCTAACGTATAACGTTATATAGTTTTACGTTGTGACGTATAACGTTATATAGTATTACGTTATGACGTATAACGTTATATAGTAATTACGTTATAACGTATAACGTTATATAGTTTTACGTTGTGACGTATAACGTTATATAGTATTACGTTATGACGTATAACGTTATATAGTATTACGTTATAACGTATAACGTTATATAGTATTACGTTATAACGTTATATAGTATCACCATATAACGAATAACGTTATATAGTATTACGTTATATCGTATAACGTTATATAGTATTACGTTATAACGTATAACGTTATATAGTATTACGTTATAACGTTATATAGTATCACCATATAACGTATAACGTTATATAGTATTACGTTATAACGTATAACGTTATATAGTATTACGTTATATCGTATAACGTTATATAGTATTACGTTATAACGTATAGCGTTATATAGTATTACGTTTATAACGTATAACGTTATGTAGTATTACGTTATAACGTATAACGTTATGTAGTATTACGTTATAACGTATAACGTTATATAGTATTACGTTATATCGTATAACGTTATATAGTATTACGTTATAACGTATAACGTTATACAGTATTACGTTATAACGTATAAGGGTATATAGTATTACGTTAAACGTATAACATTATGTAGTATTACGTTATAACGTATAACGTTATATAGTATTACCATATAACGTATAACGTTATATAGTATTACGTTATAACGTATAACGTTATATAGTATTACGTTGTGAAGCATAACGTTATATAGTTATTACGTTATAACGTATAACGTTATATAGTTTTACGTTGTGACGTATAACGTTATATAGTATTACGTTATGACGTATAACGTTATATAGTTTTACGTTGTGACGTATAACGTTATATAGTATTACGTTATGACGTATAACGTTATATAGTATACGTTATAACGTATAACGTTATATAGTATTACGTTATAACGTTATATAGTATCACCATATAACGTATAACGTTATATAGTATTACGATATAACGTATAACGTTATATAGTATTACGTTATGACGTATAACGTTATATAGTATTACGTTATAACGTATAACGTTACATAGTATTACCATATAACGTATAACGTTATATAGTATTACGTTATAACGTATAACGTTATATAGTATTACGTTCTAACGTTATATAGTATCACCATATAACGTATAACGTTATATAGTATTACGTTATAACGTATAACGTTATACAGTATTACGTTATGACGTATAACGTTATATAGTATTACCATATAACGTATAACGTTATTTACTATTACGTTATAACGTATAACGTTATATAGTATCACATGTAACGTATAACGCTATATAGTATTACGTTATAACGTATAACGTTAAACAGTATTACGTTATAACGTATAACGTTATATAGTATTACGTTATAACGTATAACTTTATGTAGTATTACGTTATAACGTATAACGTTATATAGTATTACCATATAACGTATAACGTTATGTAGTATACGTTATAACGTATAACGTTATATAGTATTACGTTATATCGTATAACGTTATATAGTATTACGTTCTAACGTATAACGTTATATAGTATTACGTTATAACGTATAACGTTATGTAGTATTACGTTATAACGTATAACGTTATGTAGTATTACGTTATAACGTATAACGTTATATAGTATTACGTATATCGTATAACGTTATATAGTATTACGTTATAACGTATAACGTTATACAGTATTACGTTATAACGTATAACGGTATATAGTATTACGTTATAACGTATAACATTATGTAGTATTACGTTATAACGTATAACGTTATATAGTATTACCATATAACGTATAACGTTATATAGTATTACGTTATAACGTATAACGTTATATAGTATTACGTTGTGACGTATAACGTTATATAGTATTACGTTATAACGTATAACGTTATATAGTTTTACGTTGTGACGTATAACGTTATATAGTATTACGTTATGACGTATAACGTTATATAGTATTACGTTATAACGTATAACGTTATATAGTTTTACGTTGTGACGTATAACGTTATATAGTATTACGTTATGACGTATAACGTTATATAGTATTACGTTATAACGTATAACGTTATATAGTATTACGTTATAACGTTATATAGTATCACCATATAACGAATAACGTTATATAGTATTACGTTATAACGTATAACGTTATAAAGTATTACGCTATGACGTATAACGTTATATAGTATTACGTTATAACGTATAACGTTATATAGTATTACCATATAACGTATAGCGTTATATAGAATTACGTTATAACGTATAACGTTATATAGTATTACGTTATAACGTTATATAGTATCACCATATAACGTATAACGTTATATAGTATTACGTTATAACGTATAACGTTATACAGTATTACGTTATGACGTATAACGTTATATAGTATTACCATATAACGTATAACGTTATTTACTATTACGTTATAACGTATAACGTTATATAGTATCACCATGTAACGTATAACGCTATATAGTATTACGTTATAACGTATAACGTTAAACAGTATTACGTTATGACGTATAACGTTATATAGTATTACCATATAACGTATAACGTTATATAGTATTACGTTATAACGTATAACTTTATGTAGTATTACGTTATAACGTATAACGTTATATAGTATTACCATATAACGTATAACGTTATGTAGTATTACGTTATAACGTGTAACGTTATATAGTATTACGTTATATCGTATAACGTTATATAGTATTACGTTATAACGTATAACGTTATACAGTATTACGTTATAACGTATAACGGTATATAGTATTACGTTATAACGTATAACATTATGTAGTATTACGTTATAACGTATAACGTTATATAGTATTACCATATAACGAATAACGTTATATAGTATTACGTTATAACGTATAACGTTATATAGTATTACGTTGTGACGTATAACGTTATATAGTATTACGTTATAACGTATAACGTTATACAGTATTACGTTATAACGTATAACGGTATATAGTATTACGTTATAACGTATAACATTATGTAGTATTACGTTATAACGTATAACGTTATATAGTATTACCATATAACGAATAACGTTATATAGTATTACGTTATAACGTATAACGTTATATAGTATTACGTTGTGACGTATAACGTTATATAGTATTACGTTATAACGTATAACGTTATATAGTTTTACGTTGTGACGTATAACGTTATATCGTATTACGTTATGACGTATAACGTTATATAGTATTACGTTATAACGTATAACGTTATATAGTATTACGTTATAACGTATAACGTTATGTAGTATTACGTTATAACGTATAACGTTATATAGTATTACGTTATATCGTATAACGTTATATAGTATTACGTTATAACGTATAACATTATATAGTATTACGTTATAACGTATAACGATATATAGTATCACCATGTAACGTATAACGTTATATAGTATTAAGTTATAACGTATAACTTTATATAGTATTACGTTATAACGTATAACGTTATATAGTATTAAGTTATAACGTATAACGTTATATAGTATTACGTTATAACGTTATATAGTATCACCATATAACGTACAACGTTATATAGTATTACGTTATAACGTATAACATTATAGAGTATTACGTTATGACGTATAACGTTATAAAGTATTACCATATAACGTATAACGTTATATAGTATTACGTTATAACGTATAGCGTTATATAGTATTACGTTATAACGTATAACTTTATATAGTATTACGTTATAACGTATAACGTTATATAGTATTACGTTATAACGTTATATAGTATCACCATATAACGTATAACGTTATATAGTATTACGTTATATCGTATAACGTTATATAGTATTACGTTATAACGTATAACGTTATATAGTATTACGTTATAACGTATAACGTTATATAGTATTACGTTATATCGTATAACGTTATATAGTATTACGTTATAACGTACAACGTTATACAGTATTACGTTATAACGTATAACGGTATATAGTATTACGTTATAACGTATAACATTATGTAGTATTACGTTATAACGTATAACGTTATATAGTATTACCATATAACGTATAACGTTATATAGTATTACGTTATAACGTATAACGTTATATAGTATTACGTTGTGACGTATAACGTTATATAGTATTACGTTATAACGTATAACGTTATATAGTTTTACGTTGTGACGTATAACGTTATGACGTATAACGTTATGACGTATAACGTTATATAGTATTACGTTATAACGTATAACGTTATATAGTTTTACGTTGTGACGTATAACGTTATATAGTATTACGTTATGACGTATAACGTTATATAGTATTACGTTATAACGTATAACGTTATATAGTATTACGTTATAACGTTATATAGGATCACCATATAACGTATAACGTTATATAGTATTACGTTATTACGTATAACGTTATATAGTATTACGTTATGACGTATAACGTTATATAGTATTACGTTATAACGTATAACGTTATATAGTATTACCATATAACGTATAACGTTATATAGTATTACGTTATAACGTATAACGTTATATAGTATTACGTTATAACGTTATATAGTATCACCATATAACGTATAACGTTATATAGTATTACGTTATAACGTATAACGTTATACAGTATTACGTTATGACGTATAACGTTATATAGTATTACCATATAACGTATAACGTTATTTACTATTACGTTATAACGTATAACGTTATATAGTATCACCATGTAACGTATAACGCTATATAGTATTACGTTATAACGTATAACGTTAAACAGTATTACGTTACAACGTATAACGTTATATAGTATTACGTTATAACGTATAACGGTATATAGTATTACGTTATAACGTATAAGATTATGTAGTATTACGTTATAACGTATAACGTTATATAGTATTACCATATAACGAATAACGTTATATAGTATTACGTTATAACGTATAACGGTATATAGTATTACGTTATAACGTATAACATTATGTAGTATTACGTTATAACGTATAACGTTATATAGTATTACCATATAACGAATAACGTTATATAGTATCACCATGTAACGTATAACGCTATATAGTATTACGTTATAACGTATAACGTTAAACAGTATTACGTTACAACGTATAACGTTATATAGTATTACGTTATAACGTATAACGGTATATAGTATTACGTTATAACGTATAACATTATGTAATATTACGTTATAACGTATAACGCTATATAGTATTACGTTATAACGTATAACGTTAAACAGTATTACGTTACAACGTATAACGTTATATAGTATTACGTTATAACGTATAACGGTATATAGTATTACGTTATAACGTATAACGTTATATAGTATTACGTTATAACGTTATATAGTATCACCATATAACGTATAACGTTATATAGTATTACGTTATAACGTATAACGTTATATAGTATTACGTTATGACGTATAACGTTAAACAGTATTACGTTACAACGTATAACGTTATATAGTATTACGTTATAACGTATAACGGTATATAGTATTACGTTATAACGTATAACATTATGTAGTATTACGTTATAACGTATAACGTTATATAGTATTACCATATAACGAATAACGTTATATAGTATCACCATGTAACGTATAACGCTATATAGTATTACGTTATAACGTATAACGTTAAACAGTATTACGTTACAACGTATAACGTTATATAGTATTACGTTATAACGTATAACGGTATATAGTATTACGTTATAACGTATAACATTATGTAATATTACGTTATAACGTATAACGCTATATAGTATTACGTTATAACGTATAACGTTAAACAGTATTACGTTACAACGTATAACGTTATATAGTATTACGTTATAACGTATAACGTTATATAGTTTTACGTTGTGACGTATAACGTTATATAGTATTACGTTATGACGTATAACGTTATATAGTATTACGTTATAACGTATAACGTTATATAGTATTACGTTATAACGTTATATAGTATCACCATATAACGTATAACGTTATATAGTATTACGTTATAACGTATAACGTTATATAGTATTACGTTATGACGTATAACGTTATATAGTATTACGTTATAACGTTATATAGTATCACCATATAACGTATAACGTTATATAGTATTACGTTATAACGTATAACGTTATATAGTATTACGTTATGACGTATAACGTTATATAGTATTACGTTATAACGTATAACATTATATAGTATTACGCTATAACGTATAACGGTATATAGTGTCACCATGTAACGTTAAACGTTATATAGTATTAAGTTATAACGTATAACTTTATATAGTATTACGTTATAACGTATAACGTTATATAGTATTACGTTATAACGTATAACGTCATACAGTATTACGTTATAACGTATAACGGTATATAGTATTACGTTATAACGTATAACGTTATATAGTATTACGTTATAACGTTATATAGTATCACCATATAACGTATAACGTTATATAGTATTACGTTATATCGTATAACGTTATATAGTATTACGTTATAACGTATAACGTTATGTAGTATTACGTTATAACGTATAACGTTATATAGTATTACGTTATGACGTATAACGTTATATAGTATTACGTTATAACGTATAACGTTATGTAGTATTACGTTATAACGTATAACGTTATGTAGTATTACGTTATAACGTATAACGTTATATAGTATTACGTTATATCGTATAACGTTATATAGTAGTACGTTATAACGTATAACATTATATAGTATTACGTTATAACGTATAACGATATATAGTATCACCATGTAACGTATAACGTTATATAGTATTAAGTTATAACGTATAACTTTATATAGTATTACGTTATAACGTATAACGTTATATAGTATTACGTTATAACGTATAACGATATATAGTATCACCATGTAACGTATAACGTTATATAGTATTAAGTTATAACGTATAACTTTATATAGTATTACGTTATAACGTATAACGTTATATAGTATCACCATGTAACGTATAACGTTATATAGTATTAAGTTATAACGTATAACTTTATATAGTATTACGTTATAACGTATAACGTTATGTAGTATTACGTTATAACGTATAACGTTATGTAGTATTACGTTATAACGTATAACGTTATATAGTATTACGTTATATCGTATAACGTTATATAGTAGTACGTTATAACGTATAACATTATATAGTATTACGTTATAACGTATAACGATATATAGTATCACCATGTAACGTATAACGTTATATAGTATTAAGTTATAACGTATAACTTTATATAGTATTACGTTATAACGTATAACGTTATATAGTATTAAGTTATAACGTATAACGTTATATAGTATTACGTTATAACGTTATATAGTATCACCATATAACGTACAACGTTATATAGTATTACGTTATAACGTATAACATTATAGAGTATTACCTTATGACGTATAACGTTATAAAGTATTACCATATAACGTATAACGTTATATAGTATTACGTTATAACGTATAGCGTTATATAGTATTACGTTATAACGTATAACTTTATATAGTATTACGTTATAACGTATAACGTTATATAGTATTACGTTATAACGTTATATAGTATCACCATATAACGTATAACGTTATATAGTATTACGTTATATCGTATAACGTTATATAGTATTACGTTATAACGTATAACGTTATATAGTATTACGTTATACGTATAACGTTATATAGTATTACGTTATATCGTATAACGTTATATAGTATTACGTTATAACGTATAACGTTATACACTATTACGTTATAACGTATAACGGTATATAGTATTACGTTATAACGTATAACATTATGTAGTATTACGTTATAACGTATAACGTTATATAGTATTACCATATAGCGTATAACGTTATATAGTATTAACGTTATAACGTATAACGTTATATAGTATTACGTTGTGACGTATAACGTTATATAGTATTACGTTATAACGTATAACGTTATATAGTTTTACGTTGTGACGTATAACGTTATATAGTATTACGTTTGACGTATAACGTTATATAGTATTACGTTATAACGTATAACGTTATATAGTTTTACGTTGTGACGTATAACGTTATATAGTATTACGTTATAACGTTATATAGGATCACCATATAACGT